>NC_056733.1:1839416940-1839651940 GCF_019279795.1 Protopterus annectens | reverse complement strand
CACACATATACATCTAAATGTTGGAATGCATTCTCTGTACTGTTGAATGACTGGGCTGGATATTATTGAAAACATTAGTGTTATGTGTATCTGACATGACTTAGTGGGAAACCACTTTGGCTATGGTGCTCAGGGTCCTGGGTTTGAGTCTTGCAGAGGCTTGTTTGTTTTGTTGCTGGGCAGACCACAGGCCATTGTATACAGAGTGATTAAGGCACTTTAAAGCAGTTGCAAGCGGGTTTGCATGGAGGTAAGCACTGCTAACTTTCGTTTACAGTTTCTTATACTCTGCTTCTAATTTCCTTAATCAGTATAGGCATTGCATGCCCCTGTGCAAACAGGCTTAAACCCGCTTACTGCTGCTTAAAAGTCGTTACTCCCACTTGCCCCCTCTCTAATTTCTTTAAAAGACAAGAAACAGTGATTGTTTGGAAAGTGATGAGAAAAGGGCCACCAAGAGGGAAAGACAGTAGGGAAAATAGCCAGAGATGGGAAGGAAGTGTGTAGGGAAGGTTCAAAGCTGCCCATTTCTTCTACAGCAACACCTGTGCATATATATAGAATGTGGAGGTAGATTTTGACACTCAAACCCCGGGAGAGGGGTGAGGACAACAATAATAAGTTGTGGTGAAAATTAATCTGGATTACATGTGTCGAGTGGGCACATGTGTGAAATGGACAGCTATGTATGGGGAGAGATTTTTTTGTGGGAACAGATTGCTCTTTTTTTTCTTCAGGTGAGAGTGGGAGGTTGGGGATGGGTAGTAGGTATATTTGGGGAGGTAGGTTGGGTAGGTTAACAGACAAGACAAACAGGACACATACAGGGGCAGTATATGACACATGTGGGGGTAAACACCTTGATGGGGAGGGGTGTTGGGATAATGGATGCCTTCAAGCCCCCTAGTGGTAATAGTGGGACCGAGGTCCCCACCCATGGGCAGTCACCACTGCACCTTCACAGCCCTGAAGGTGGCTGTGCTGGTGGCTGAGTCGCAGAGCCAGGCTGACTCTCTGATCATGATATGTGGCCCTCGAGCTGGCATAGATGATCACCAAACTGCTTGTTGATCGCTCTATCCACCACAACTCCGACCTGGTGACTGGTGACAGTTGCCTGTCCTCACCGATTCCCGGAGGATGTGAGCCCCATCCCCTGTGCTGGTTCCACCCAAAGGTGGTGCAGGACCAATGGACAGGGAGTTCCCTGGTTGGGTCTCAGACATGCTGATGTGCGATGCCACAGCCAGCTGAGGTGGGACAGGTGGGTCTGCTGGCACCAGCCTACCCAAGCGTGCTATAGTGTTTAGATTTCATCATCATTTGTGGGTTAGTAATAGTCAACACATTCCAGGGTTAGGTATAACAGCATGCATAGATATTCCCATTAACCCAGACACCAGATACGGAACAATTGCATAGCCAACATTCCTATATGGGACCACAGTGGTAATAAGAACAGCATGCAGGTACATTGATGGCACCATGTCACCAATGTTGGAATAATTCAATATAGCACATGCATGGGAACCATCAACATATTTATCAAACAATTGGACATTATCAGAACATAGGTGTCATTACATACCGGTTGGGGAGGGTATGTTGATTATTGTTGGAGATATGGTGGGGGGGGGAGAAAGATGTCAATTAGCAACTAGTATATTCCTGTAGTCCACATTACCTTCCTAGTCAGTACTGTTATCTGTACCTTTCAAGTCTTACTACACTACCCTATAGCCTTAGTTTGGACAGTGATATGGCTGTCATCATCATTACACATGAACCGGTTTTACCTGCAGTATACACCTCTTACCTGGCATAACTGTGGAGGGAATGTTTGTTAACATTAACTGTTTGTACACATACTCCCAGATTCTGGGTTGTTGTTTTGCACATAGCTATCCAACTCTTTCTGCACAGACTCTGGTCATGTGTTGACCATGCTGGTGTGTCGGGATATATCTAGAATATTGCCCTCTTCCAAATTTAGTGACCTGACACCCACATATACATGCTTTTCTACACAGTTATATTATGCAACACAGTGTGGGTGACAGTGACCAGTGATACTTTATTATTTAGAGAAACTGCAACACTCACAATCCCATACAATACCAGAGTGAACAGTGCCAGTACAGGCTATAATGGTCTGTATTTCTCAGCACAGTGTTCGTATCCAACATACCTGTGGGAGCAATGCATGTTAGCACTACCTATGTTAGCACTACCTGACTGTTGCCCCACAAAGTTCCATATTACACATTAGTATTATGCACATACCTCTCACTCTGTTACTGTACACACTCTGGTCACAGCTTGAGTGTAGATAGGACATTCTTGGAATATTACTCTCCTAACAGTTTCAGGGGTTGCTACAGTGACAGATGTGTTCCCATGATGTTTGGCAATCACTTGTATTCCCTGTTTGCTGTCTAAACATCTGGGATCATCCCATAGACTTACCAGGGGGACAGGGGGACAGGCAGCAGATATGGGCACATATACTGGACATTCTGGCCTCATCTGTACAGTCGTGGGGTATGAATCTGTATGCAGCCTAATTCCACTCCCAGGATTCAGACCATGGCTTTGTCTGCTACAACTTAAACACTGCCCGTCACAGTTGTGTCTGCTATATAGATATCACTGTATATCTCCTATCTGTTTTCTGCCTTATTAATCCCCTGTGCATTTGCATTCTGACCTTGTATTACAACACTCATATACAGATTTCCTAGACAGTTATATGTTGTTGGACAGTATGAGTGACAGTGATGTGTAATACCTCATTATGCAGAGCAACTGCATATCATACTTGTATTTCTGGGCTTCAGTTGGTATCTGACAGACCTGTGGGAGGAATGTTTATTAGCACTACCTGAATGTTCCCACACACAGTACCAGATTCCACATTACTATTATGCACATACATCTCACTCTATCACTGTACACACTCTGACCACAGCTTGACAAGTTGGGGTGTAAATGGGACATACGTGGCTTCTTACTCACATAAGGTATTGAGGAGTTGCTAGTGTGCCAGCTTTGTTCTCATAGCTGTGTGTCAAACAGTTGTATTTCCTGTTTGCTGCCTATACGTCTGGGATCATCCCACTAATTTCCCAGGGGGACAGGATGATACGCAACAGATATGGGCCACTTTACTAGACATTCGAGAGATATCTGTAGAGTTGTGAGTATTATTCTGTATGCAGACTACTACCACTGGCAGGATTTGAACCATGGCTGTGTGTGCTAAAATAGCAACAGTTCACATCTCAGTTGTATGTGCTATTCGTTTTTTGTTATTTGCATTTTCCCTGTTTACTGTCTGTGTGTCGCTCAGTTGTACTAAATGGCCTCTGGAGATTACACCCGTCATATACAAGCATTTCTACACATTCAATTTATAGTGCACAGTGTGGGTAACAGTGCTTGATACTACAGTTTTATTACATGATTGCATATCTACATTACCATATGATACCAGGATAAAGATGTGCAGTCTAGCAGTTAGACCCTATTTTGTCAGGCTTTTATTGACTTACATACAATATGAGACTCTTCCTGCCATATTCTCTAGTTTATGCAGTATGTGCCTTGAACAATACAGGTTTTATACAAGCAATTAATTTACTACGACTTTTATTTTTATTTCCTATGACAGTAAATGCATGAGTATTACTGACCTGTCTCACGTTGAAACCTCACCTGGTGACTGATGTGGGCCTCCTGGTTCACAGCCCGCTCCATTGCAGCTGTGGGGGACATAAGAGGAATATTTAGCCATACCTATCCATGATATACCTGAGCTGGCAATTATTACACACATACTGGGGTGATACATGCACACAACTGGAACATCCCCTGCTGCTCTAGCCTCCTGGAGCCACTCGTCCAAGAGGTCCCACTTATGCCGCTTCAGGTCGGCATATTGGTGCCTGACCTGCTCACCAGTTCAAGGTATGCCAGTGGCACTGGTGAGGTCACGGGTGAGATGGTCCCAGGCCTCTGCTTTATATTGGGAGCCCTTGTACTGGCCCTGCAGCAGTCTCTGAGCATGGTCTTTAACTAGAGTTCTGCCATGACCTTGGACTCCTGGATGCACCAGTGCTGCACTTGGGAGCACACACCTCCCCTTACTGCCATAGTACCTGCAAGGGGAAGCTACAACCAGTTATGAGATGTATTCCCGCCTCTTGGATTTAAGTAGGGATAATTTCCCACACTTTTCCATGATTGGCCAGTTTTAAAAAGGCCAAGCTATGCGCAAACTTGCTTAACAAAGGTTGGCATTGCTTAAAGGGGTATAACATTGGGCACATTGAGTTAGCTGGCCTACACATTGCTTACACTTCCTAAGCTGACCTGTGCATTGCTTAGCATTGCTTACTTTACACTTTGCATAACTTTTTCTTTTTGTCATTGATTTCTTATTCATTACATCTTATATATCTGTGTGGCATCCATGATTAATGTGTACATACACTCTATGGGGTCCTTGTAATTTATTGGGGACTTCAACACTCTATTACAATTACAGCTCACTTCTGGGCTTACTGCTGTACTCCAGTTCACATATTTATGTTATCTAGTAGGTTATGAAACATATGACTGTATACTGATTCCTGTCACAGGTTCAGTTTGGTTTTACTATGGTGAGGACTTGTTTACTGATACCTTATTCATCTGTACTTCTGTGATGGCTTGCTGGTTAACTACTGTGACTATGGTGTTTAAGGTCCTGGGTTTGAGACCTGCATGGTTGTTAATTTTGTTGATGGCCAGAACAATGGCCATTGGATACAAAGTGATTAAGGCACTTTTGAGCAATTGTAAGTGGGTATGCATAATGGTAAGCACTGCTAACCTGCCCTTACGTCTGCTTACAGAGAGTTAGCTTTGAAATTGCTTAACCAGTGTAGGCATTGCTTACTGCCATGCACATGGGTTTAAGCCCACTTACTAGTGCTTAAATATGCTTACTACTGCTTATTTGTGCTTAAACCTGCTTACTAGTGCCTTATTCATTAAGACACTGACACCTCACATGTGCATTTACTGCATTACTCCTGTTCATGATAATATGTTATTTAGTGGGTTATGCAACATAAATATTACTCATGACATGCTTTGCCATGGAAAATGGAATGTCTGCTTGTTCATAGGTTCATAGGTTGATACTAGGCTATCTGCCCTAGGGCATTTATAAGCCTAGCCAGAGTATGCCTGGCTTTCACCACCCTTTTAGATTAGTTGACTGTGCCTTTGTATAGTAGGTCACAGGAGGTAGCCCTTTTAAGGTTTGTTTACTGTACCTCTATCAAGCAGCGACACAGAAGAGATCCCAGGGGTAAACTTACGATCTCCCATCCATTCGTCAAGATTTCTCTTGAAGAGAGTCAGTGAGGGGCTCTGCCTGACATGGATTGGGATTTTGTTCCAGAGTGAGGGGAGCCTCTGGGATATGAATCTGTCCCTCCAGCATGTCCTATTTATTTCTGTGCTGAGGTTCAGGTCCCTGGAGCATGTAGCTCTAAGGGATTTAGATTTCCTGAGGTAAAGCATGTCCATTAATTCTGGGTTGGACATGGCTTTATACGTCAGACACAGATTGCCTCTGAGTAGGCGGTACGCAACTAAGTAGAGCTGGAGTTTCTTTAGCCAAACTGCATAGGGTATCTGTTTGAGCCCCTTGATCCTCTTGGTGAGATACTTTTTGGGTCTTTCCAGTTTCTGAAGGTGTCGAGTAAGGTACATCCCAAACGGGGCATTGTACTCAATTATGGGCCTGATAAGTGATGAGTAGAGGGGCACAATGACCTCTCTTGATCTAGATGTGAAGCCTTTCATGATAAGGTAGGCTATATAGAAGGTCTTTCTAACCACTTTGGCAACGTGATTGTCAAAGGAGAGATTGCTATCTACTTGGCTCCCCAAGTCCCTAATTACTTCTTCCGTACTTAATGCATTACCACCTATGTGGTAATTTGTGGGCACTTTGTTTTTTCCAAAGGAGATGACTATGCACTTTTTGGCATTTAGCTTTAGGCCATGGCTCTGGCACCAGTTATCTGTCTCTGTGAGACCCTTTTGGAGGATGCTTGTGTCAGTCAGAGAGTCGATTGTAGCACCCAGTTTGCAGTCATCTGCGAACGTGGTCAGCCATAGTCCATCCGTGTTAACCTCTACCTCGGAGAAATATATACCGAACAAGAGAGGTCCCAGGACTGAGCCTTGTGGGACACCACTTGTAACTGGTTTAGAGTCTGACATGGCATCTGCTATTTTGACCATGTGGGTTCTATCCCTGAGCCAGTTTGCAACCCATCTTGTGAGCTTATTTATGATGCCCGAGTGGGGTATTGTGTCAAAGGCCTTTGCGAGGTGTAGGTAGGCTGTGTGGACTACCTTCCCTTCATCTATGGCTTTGGTAACCGTTTCAAAGAAGTCAATCAGGTTCAAGAGGCAATATCTGCTCTTAATGAAGCCAAATTGGGTAGGATCCAGTGTCTGGAGGTTCCCAATGTCTTTGTTTATGATTTCCATGATGATACATTCCATAGCTTTGCAGACCAGGCTAGTCAGGGTTATAGGGCAATAGTTTCTTGGGTCTGTTGTGGCACCACCTTTGTGTAGTGGGACCACTGTTGCTGTACGCCATTTCTTGGGAACATATCCTGTAGTAAGGCTGAGATTGAACAGTGACTTTATATGAGGGTTTAGTTCTTCATGGAGCTCGTGTACGACGCAGCCCGGGACACCGTCTGGTCCCATTGACGCTGTGTTTTTAGCTTTGACAGCTCTCACCTGTGCATCTGTTATCTCAGGAAGGCTACACTCTGTTGGGATAGACATTTGCTCTTTTGGGGGGGAAGGGTGGGGAGAAGTTTGCACTGAACCTTTCTGCCAGGATGTTGGCAATGTCTGTGGGTTCAGTGAATTTTTTGTCATTTTACACTAACTCAGAGCATATCTGGGAGTTGCCTCACAGGTTTCTGACATAACTAAAGAAGGCCTTGTGATTATCTTTAGCGTCTTGTGCAATTTTTCTTTCAAACCGGCCTTAGAAGATTTTATGAGGGATCGTAGTTTCTTGCTAGTACTGATCAGTGATGCCTTCCCTTTTTGGGATTTTGCTCTGTCATGTAGTAGCTTTCTCCTTCTGTTGTATAGCTTATTTACAGCCGGGGTCCACCAGACAGGTTTCCTTCCTTTGGAGGAGTGAGTCATGGTTTTATTTGGGATAGCATGCTCCATGCATTCCTGTAGGTGTCCATAGAATGCTTTTGAAAAGGATTCTGCATTTTGGGCCATATTGACCACTGGCCCGGGGGCTTTGAAAGATTCCACATCAGTTTTGAAAAGTGTGAAGTTTGCTTTTGAGAAGTTCTTCACCATGGTTTCCTTGGCTGGGGGTGGGGACAGAATATGGACATCCAGTGAGATTTGTTTATGGTCTGATCTTACCAATGAGGGGTATACATCTGGTGTGGAACATAGAGACCCCATGTTGGTGATGACCACATCCAGTATGTTTTGCCCTCTTGTGGGAGTGGTGACCAATTGTTCCATAGCATTTGAGTTTATAAATTCTAGGAACCGTTGGGCTAGGGCATTTGGGTTTGAGTAGTTTTCCCAATCGATGTTTGGGTAGTTGAAGTCACCCAATATAATAGTGTTTGGAGAGACCTTCATATTCTCCAGTGTTCTCAGGAAAGCCGAGTGAGGTTCCTGTGCTTGGGAGGGTGGTCTGTAGCAGGCTACAAACTAAAAGGCAGTTTTGCCCACTGTTAGTTGCACATGGATGGTCTCTGAAGCTTCATGCAGTGCTAGTAGACTGGAGGTGTGGGTATCTTTGATAAATATGGATACTCCCCCTCCTTTTGTAGTTCGTTCTGAATTTTGGGGCCGGAAAGCATGGTATGAAGTATAGCCTGGTAGTGCTGGGGTGCTCTCGGGAGCCTTGAACCAGGTTTCTGTTACTGCACAGATATCGATATTCTCCATACTGAGGAGAGTCTCGAGTGCGTGCATCTTGAGGTTTAGACTTCTGGTGTTGAGCAGCATTACCCTTCGTTTTTTTTTTTATTTTGTGTTGTCTATGGGGGTGGGTTTGTCTTTTGAGCCTTGCCTAAAAAAGGCACTATGGGGGTGGTAAGAGCCTTAGCCAGTATTCAAAAACCCAGGGGTGACAGGTGCAAGCCATCCCTAGAGAAGCAACGTGGCTTGTCGAGCATGTCATCCCAGGCTGACAGACACTGGATCCCCTTTGAATGACACCAATACTTTAGCCAATTGTTAAAATTGATCATTTTGTCTTTATACTGTGGCATCATTCTTGGTGAGGGTAAGATGCTACTCAAGGTCAGGGTCATACCGGCCTGGGCTGCATGATCAAAGAGCTCCTGTACACCTTTTTTCATGTAGTCCAGGGAAGTACGTCTCAGGTCATTCACACCAGCATGGACAATGATGAAGTCATACTTGTACTTGCTTTGGAGTGACCCAAGTGCTTGTATTATGTGGCAGATCCTGGTACCCGACAGGCAGCTTACAGTGACCTTCTCCTTGTTCAGCCTGGTGAGTGGGACGTCAGTGTGTCTGACAATAGAGTCACCTATTACAAGTGTATTAGGTGTGTTGTTTAGCCTTAAGGGCTGTGATTGTGTGGCACACTGACTTTGTGAGCTATGTGCTACGTGGATATTGTTTCATGGTATATGTTGCTTGGATGTCTGCTTTGGAGATCTCTGCTGCTTAGGCAGATTTTTATTTAGAGCCTCTGAGTATGTTTTTGTGTGTTTATGTGTTTGGTTTGCTGATGCGATAGGTCTATGTGTGACTGGATTTGTGGTGTATGTGGTTACCTTCTCCTCCTGACAGGCTGCGCCAGTACTGGGTGAATGCGCTGCCCACTACACTATTGCTATGCTGCGTTATTTTCATATATCTTCCTTGTTATCCTCTTCAGCCATTTAACCTATATTAACAGTAGCTAAGTGATGGGCACACGCATGCACCTACAGTTAGCTTTAATCGGATTTAAAAAAAAATTAAGGGTTTCTTCATTTTATTTATGTATACTGTTGCAGTTGTACACAAGGGGGACTGTTGGTGGGGATATGTGGTCACCTGTGAGCAGTCTCACTCATTTCATACACCTTTCTGCTGCTTTTCATTGCGGAGGCATGTTTATTCTGAGAGCTATGCTCTCAGACATGTCCCCTGCTCTCATACACACTCCGTGTAAGCCTAGAAGCTCAGGCAACACGCCTCATTATTACGCGTGGTGCGCTGCCGTCCTGCTCCTAAACGGCCGCCTCCATGCAGGACTAAGCTAGTCCTGTACGGAGGAATAGTAAATCCGGGGGAATGAATATGCATGAACTGTATGGACAGCGTTTTCTATAACTAATGCATGTAACATCATTGTTACGTGGCTCAGGTGATAACTGAAAATGTCCTTTTGAAGAGTTCAGTCATCTGGTTATGAAACATTGAACAAATAAATGTCTGTCACTTTCTTATCTGATATCAAAGAGCTACAGTTACAAGAGCTATCAGAAAGGAGTCCCTAGCTCAATAGTCATTAATAGGTTCATAGATTCAAACAATTATACTGATCAGTTAGCTAATTTGTGCCCTACTCTTAAGAACCCAATTCGCTAGTACCCTTTCACATGAATAAACGTTACCTAATGTGACACAGACTAGTTTGTGTCAAGGTGTGATGCCCATGCACTGGCCCAGTAATCAAAGAGCCTCAATCCTCCCCACTAACACCAGTTAGGGACTTGCAAATTGGGAGGATTACAAGTACACACGCAGTAAAGTACAATTTTCCTTAAGAGCACACAGAGATCACAGTCAGTTTGGGCTGGTTTCTCCCGCTCTCTCCAAGTCCCCAGTAAGACTCCCCACTGGCACAGCTATAGGCTTAAGATCTCAGCCGAGTGGTCAAGCAAAAACCTCCAGGACCCTGTCCAACCAGTGCTTTATGTCCCTGCCCAAGTAGCTGACACACACACACAGACTTTGAGATTTGATTTATTTGCAAACACACACAGTCCTGAGGAAGGCTGACACAGGTTTACTAGCTATGCCTCCTTCTGCCCAGGCTATACGATAGTACTAATTGCTACCGGCCATCTGTATTCTCTTAAGGGAAATTGTACTCTACTGTGTGTGTATCTTTAATCCTCCCAATGTGCACGTCCCTAACTGGTGTTAGTGGTGAGGATTGAGGCTCCTTGATTACTGGGCCAGTGCACGGGCATCACATATTAATTGTTTGGCAGTGGTGGAATACCCACAACACATATTAATTGTTTGACTGTGGTGAGATAGCCACATCACATATTAATTGGCTTGTAGTGGTGTGGATATTGAATTCCTGTAGCTTGTCTACAGTGATCACTGAAGGTGTTTTTGTACACTAAATCAGCCATGCAGTGAACAGTCAGAGTTCATATCACAATTGTTTTATTTCTTTTGTTAACTTTGTTAGTCAGGGAGAGCAGGCAAGCATGGCAGCAGAGGAGTATGTCAAGCTGACAAGGAGCCAGATGGCTGAAATGTGCCAGGCTAAAGGACTGGTTCATGGAAACCTGAATAAAGCAGACATGATTGCAGCTTTGGCTACAGCTGCATCACAGAATAGCAATCAGGAGGACAATCAGACTGGCCATGGGGATGTACAACTCTCAGAAAATGGACAGCTCAGCCTTTCTCCAGAGGACTGAAAAATCCATCTGGAGTTACAGAGACTTGAGTTGGTGGCCAAGCATTTGGAAATGGAAGCAGCAGAGAGACTGAGACATCTGGAAGCTGAGGAAAAGGAGAGACAGAGGTAACATGAAAAGGAGATGCTGACTATTTGCTAAAGTCATGGAGGTAATGGGAAAGGGAGTAACTGAACCCGAGAAGCAACAAAGGTCAGTAAATTCTTCTACAATTTACAGAGGGAGGGGGGGCATTTTGATAGTTTCATTCATATGTTTGAGAGGGTATATAAACAGTGTGATATTGACCAAGGGCTCTGGGTACGGTTCCTGACCCACTTACTCCATGGTAAAGCTGTAACTGTAATGTCCAAACTGTCTGATAATGACTGTTTAAATTATAATGTTGTAAAAAACTGTTTGCTAGAACATTTTAAGCTAACATGTGAAGCTTATAGGAAAAAGTTTCATGAGCATAGATGCAAGGCATATGAAAGTGTGTGCGAATAGTTTGCTGAACTCAGCGCTTATTTTCATATGTGGGTGAGTGAATGTCAGGTCACCACTTCTGAAAGGCTGGCAGACGTTTTGGTGAAGGAACAAGCCTTTAGCACTTTGCCTGAGGACATGAGGATCTGGTTAGATGTTAGACAATGTGTTACTTCAGATCTAGGACCTAGGGTTAAATGTTTTAAATTCAACCAGTGGGGCCATGTTGCATACAGATGGAGGCAAAGTTGGGTAAAAAGGTGGGAGAGACAATAAGTGGGAATGACAAAGGGTACCAAACTACCACCCTGCAGATGTCCTGATAGGGAATGATTTTGGTAATGCAGTACCATGTGTTCATGCAGTTACACACAGTCAGGCTTGGAGACAAGCACATGGGTCTGGTAGCATGAGGTAGACCCAGACAGACCACACACTTGCAGCCAGGACTGGTGAGATGGTTACTTCAGGGAGGGAGCTACCTTGTAGCAGTGAGAGTGAAGGTGAGCCACAGCTGCTTGTGGGTACTGATGTTCTCTTGGACAGAGTGACTGCAGGGCCAGAGGTGAGTATTAGTACCCAGGCTGACAGTGAGGCACCGCTTTCAGAGGATGCCAGACTTCCTGTGGAAGGGGAGCTGGGAAGGGTTACAAAGAGGGAGTTGAGACAGGCTCAGCTCTCAGACCCTATATTACAAAGCTAGAGGGAGGTAGCTTGTGAAGCACCTAACTCTCAAGGGAAAGGACAATCTGTATACTGGGACAAAGAGTTACTGTATAGAGAGTGGACCCCTGAGGGAGGGCTAGAAAGTGAGAGAATACAGCAGTTGGTAGTGCCCAGATCCTACCAGCTAGCACTTCTAGCCATAGCCCATGATATTCCCTTTGCAGGCCATATGGGTATAAAATGTACAAAGAGATGCATTATGCAGAACTTCTATTGGCCTGGGATTTCCAGAGATGTAACAGGGTATTGTAGGACCTGTTAGTGGTGCAAAAGGTAGGCAAGGCAGGAGGCAAGGAGAAACCTCCTTTGATGCCTTTGCCTGTGACTGAGAAGCCATTTCACAGGGTAGCTATGGATATTGTGGGGCCTCTGAATACCCCAAGTTCCACAGGGAAAAAGTATATACTAGTGTTAGTAGATTATGCTACCAGATACCCTGAGGCAGTGGCTCTGTCCTCCATTGAGGCAGAAAAGGTGGCAAATGCTTTGTTATTTTCAGCAGGGTAGGTTTTCCAAAAGAAGTATTGACTGACAGAGGTTCCACTTTTATGTCAGACCTGCTGGCTTGTCTGTGGAAGCACTGTGGGGTGATGCACCTAAAGACCTCCCCCTACCATTCCCAAACTAATGGTCTTGTTAAGATATTAAACTCAAGACCATGCTATGGGCATTTGCAGACCAGTTTAAGAGGGAGTGAGACAACTATTTGCCCCATCTGTTGTTTGCTTACAGAGAATTTCCCCAGAAATCCACAGGTTTTTCACACTTTGAGTTGCTGTATGGGCAAAGGGTGAGGGGGCCTCTAGATTTAATTCAAGATGAGTGGGAGGGTGAGTGCAAATCTCACAAGGAGTCTGTTGTGGCATATGTCCTAAACCTCAGGCCAAGGCTCAGGGAACTCATGAGCTTGGCCCAGGGGAACCTGGCAGAAGCCCAACAGCAGAAAAAGGTCTGGTATGACAGGAATACTCGAGCTAGAGAGTATGCTCTAGGGCAGCAGGTAATGGGTCTCATTCCTGTCAGACAAAGCAAGCTGCAGGCAGCCAAGGAGGGATCCTACAAGGTGATGAGGAGGGTCAGTGATGTTAACTACATCGTATAACTGCTAGGCAGGTCCACAGATTGTACCATGTTAACATGATGAAACCTTACCATGATAGGGGGTCCTTGTGCTGAGTATTTGCAATACAAGTCAGGAGGAGTCTAAGGAGATCTATGGCTACAGGGAGCCAGCCAGGAAAATCCCAAACTATTATGGTGGAGCTTAGGGCTGCTGGCACATGATGGGACAGTGCAGCATGGTACTGGGTTCAGCAGTATCAAGGCAGCTGGGATATCAAGACAGCGAATGGGGTAAGGTATTATCAGATAGGCTCATCCCTCTTAAGCAACTTTCCTCAAGGGTCACTTGAAAAACTAGCTTGAGTTCTTGTGTGGGGGGGGGGGTAACAAACTGAAATGCTGCCAGCCCAGCTAGCTGGAATTTTGTAAATAGTTGTATGTCACTTGAAAATATTGATATGATTTGTATAGAGATGTCATCCACAAGTAGAAGCCAGCAACAAGATAGGATCCAGTGAAATTACTTTATTATGAATATAGCAACAAAAAAGCTCAGACCGGTTTCGGCTGGCAAAACACACACACAGCCTTCTTCAGTGACAAAAAAAGAACTGAAAAGATGCATTTAAATAGTAACAAGGTCTTGTCCCATTGGTTCAATTAAAATTGCTCATTTAATCCAGGTGCAAACAAAGCACCCAACTTTGTGATCCATTTCTTTTCTTTAGAATCTAACAATGAATGCCATCCTGTTTTATTAAATCTAGTACTCTTTATTAAATCAATAATCATAAAAGAAAATTTGGCAGTATGATGTTTTGTAGTATGTTTATAAAGAGCATTATTAGTCTTCTTATTTCTGATATTACTCATGTGTTCGGAAATTCGTAATCTTAGGGGCCAAGAAGTTTGGCCAACATAAAATGAGCCACAACTACATGTGGCCAAATAGACTAGCCATTCACTGCTACAGTTGGCAAAAAATGATATATCATAAATTTTTGGACAATTTCTGCTTGTAAATTCCTTTGATTTGGCAATTTTGTCACAATTGCTACAGTGACCACATGGGAAACATCCCACTAAATTACCACCAGTCAAAGTTGTTTGTACTAAATGAGTACTACTGGTAGAATGTGTATGTTTATAGTGATTGAAATATGAAGCCGGATTTTTACCTTTACAAAATGAAAATAAACATTTGTCAGGTAACACATCTGATAGTTCGGGAATATTAGACAAAATGTTCCAATTATTCTGAATGCTGTCCATAAGTAAATTAGAATTTCTGCCATAAGTTGTAATGAACCTGATTGGCTGTATCATACCCTGATCTTGGACTTTGTATTTAAGAAATTCCTCTCTGGGAAAAGTATTTACCCAATTGCTGGCCTTGAGTACATGTCCCATAGGATAACCCCTGTCACGAAATCTGTTGATTAAGTCACCTCTGTCTTTTTCAAAGACATCCTGCTGAGAACATATATGTTTTAAACGTATAAACTGTGATTTGGGTATGTTTTTGGCAATGTGCGGAGGATGAAAACTGGAGGCGTGGAGGACAGTGTTGTATTGGGGATATTTCCTAAAAACCTGAGTGCTAAGGGTGTGATCTTGTTGTCTAGTTATCAAAACATCAAGAAACGTAATTGTTTCAACATGATAGTTGACAGTAAACTGTATACCCCATATGTTGTCATTTAAATATGAAATAAATTAATTTAAGTACTCAACATCAGCCCTCCACACCATCCAGCAATCATCCAGATACCGCCTCCAAATATCGATTTCCGGAAGGTAAATATTATGTCTACAATTGTAAATGATATGTTCTTCTATGTAAGCCATAAAAAGGTCTGCATTGCAGTGGGAGCATCTTTTGCTCCCATTTATGCAAACCTTTTTATGGGACATGTACTCAAGGCCAGCAATTGGGACAGCGTTCAGAATAATTGGAACATTTTGTCTAATATTCCCGAACTATCAGATGTGTTACCTGACAAATGTTTATTTTCATTTCGTAAAGGTAAAAATCTGGCTTCATATTTCAATCACTATAAACATACACATTCTACCAGTAGTACTCATTTAGTACAAACAACTTTGACTGGTGGTAATTTAGTGGGATGTTTCCCATGTGGTCACTGTAGCAATTGTGACAAAATTGCCAAATCAAAGGAATTTACAAGCAGAAATTGTCCAAAAATTTATGATATATAATTTTTTGCCAACTGTAGCAGTGAATGGCTAGTCTATTTGGTCACATGTAGTTGTGGCTCATTTTATGTTGGCCAAACTTCTCGGCCCCTAAGATTACGGATTTCTGAACACATGAGTAATATCAGAAATAAGAAGACTAATAATGCTCTTTATAAACATACTACAAAACATCATACTGCCAAATTTTCTTTTATGATTATTGATTTAATAAAGGGTACTAGATTTAATAAAACAGGATGGCATTCATTGTTAGATTCTAAAGAAAAGAAATGGATCACAAAGTTGGGTGCTTTGTTTGCACCTGGATTAAATGAGCAATTTTAATTGAACCCATGGGACAAGACCTTGTTACTATTTAAATGCATCTTTTCAGTTCTTTTTTGTCACTGAAGAAGGCTGTGTGTGTGTTTTGCCAGCCGAAACCGGTCTGAGCTTTTTTGATGCTATATTCATAATAAAGTAATTTCACTGGATCCTATCTTGTTGCTGGCTTCTACTTGTGGATGTGATTTTGTTTTGTTGCCGTGCAACTTTCTTACGTGCAGGAGGATTTTTTTGGATTTGTATAGAGATGTGACACTGGCAGCCCAGCTGTCTGGAATTTTGTAGGTAATCATATGTCATTTGTAAATATTAATATGCTCCATTGGCTTGTCTTACAAATGTAAGAGAAGTATATGTTATGTGTATATTAAAAACAACTGGAGCAGAAGTATGTGTTGAACTGTATGTTATGTACTGAGCTTCAAAAATGAAACCACAGTGTACCCTACTGGGAAAGAACAGAAATGGATGTAGACTACGTGCCTGTGCAGATGTTTGTGTTTCATGGTAAAAGTATCAGAGTTAACTTGCAAACTCTAAGAAAATAAGTAAGGAGTTTTATGATGTGCTATAAAGTTACTTTATCTCAGCTAAAAGGCAGGATGTCTAGAGCTAGGGGTTTCTTTCCATTGTCTTGAGACAAAGATAATTACTAGGTTTCATGTGTAAAGTGTTTTTGTATTGCTCTGTGGCCTCCTAGCAGCTGTACATCTGAAAGATATGTATGTTTAACAGAGACATATTCAATTCTGCTGGTATCTGTTTAGCCTGGGTGCTAGACGCAGGTGTCAAATAGTGATGTCATCTAGCTGACCCAGCAGTAATGTGTATTATTAATTTATGAACTATCTCAGAGAGAAAGTCTGGGCATTTTGTATTTTGTTCTGGACCTGTAAACATCTATTCAGCACTTCTCATCTATATCTGCCTGGCTCTGTAAGTAAGTTATTTAGGTACAGTGATTTCTCTTAGAAACAGATATAAATACAGTAAGATTAGTCTAGATGTTTTCTGTATTTATGTGAGAATGTCCGACAATGTTGTTTTAAAGTATTTCCTATGATTCTGAACTCTATTGTCACTGTGTTGAGTTGAGTATTGTCTTGTGCTTTTATTATTTACTATTAAATATATTTAAACCTTTTAATTATGTCTGGTTTTCCATGTAGATATTTAAGCTCTTAGAGTACCTGCATATAAATTTGGTGATACTGTACAAGCCACTCCTAAATAGCCTTGCTGTTAGTCACACTTACCATTTGGATAATAGTAACAGTACACAGTAAGATCGGGCACCCTTTGGTATGGGTCTTTTTAGTAGCCGATAAGTAGCGGTTGATAGCAATGATTTCTTCCTTATAGTCTGGGCAGAAGGGGTCATAGCTATTGAACCTGTGCCAGCCTTCCCTAGGAACATCTGTGTGTTGGTATATAATTCAAATCTTTAAGAGAGTGTGTGTGTGTGTGTGTGTGTGTGTGTGTGTGTGTGTGTGTGTGTGTGTGTGTGTGTGTGTGTGTGTGTCAGCTACTTTGTCATGGGCACAAAGCCCTGGTTGGACAAAGAGGGTGCTGGAGGTTTTGGCTTGACCACTCAGCTGAGATCTTAACTCTATAGCTGTGCCAGTGGGGAGTCTTATTGGGGATCTGGAGAGAGGAGAAGAAACTAGCCACAGCCTGACTACTCTCTGTGTGCTCTTAAGAGAAATTGTACTTTACTGTGTGCATGTACCTATCACCCTCCATCATTAGTTGTTAGTGGTGCGGATTGATGCTCCTTGATTACTGGACCAGTGCATGGATGTCACACAAGGAACCTTTAAATAGTGGTTTGGGGGGCAGGCCAGGAGAGAATATATGGTTTTCAATCCCTCCATTCATTACAGTTCTACTTAAAGAGGGTCACAGAGCTACTTTGCTTTATATTTCTTATGCTAAATGCACAAATGTGTTACATTTCACTGTAACTTGTATTTGCCAAAGTTTAGTCTCTCAATTCTTATGTATTGCTCTCTTTGTGACATACTACATATCCTGTATATGCAGTAATGACTTAGAGAAACTTGGAACTTAAAAAACAAAAAAAACAAAACAAGACAGAGAACCAAGTACAGACACCACAGAACTTTAATAAAATAATAAAAAAATGCCAACAAACACAGTCAGATAAAGTGTGTTTTGTCTAGTTGGTAGCTAGACTTCCTCAGATACTAGTGTTTGAATTTACAACCTCCCCAGTCTTTTAAAAAGGTACAAAAAATACCTGTGATACTATAAAATAAACAATAAAGGTAACAATAGGAAAAAGTGAGAATACATATTGTTGTCATTTGTTCTAATATGTATTCTCCCTTTTTCCTGTTGTTACCTTTATTGTTTATTTTAGAGTATCACAGGTATTTACAACCTCCCCAATCTTGTATAAAGGTACAAAAATACCTGTGTTACTGTAAAATAAACAATAATGGTAACAATAGGAAAAAGTGAGAATACGAATTGTTGTCATTTGTTCTGATATGTATTCTCACATTTTCCTATTGTTAACTTTATTGTTTATTTTACAGTATCACAGGTATTTTTTGTACCTTTTTACAAGACTGAGGAGGTTTTAAATTAGGGCAGTAACTGTGGCACTTGACTTACCAGTTTCATAAATCAATCAGTCAATTAAGAAATTAGGAGGGGAGAGGCTATTTAGGATAACTTGATTCAAACACTGGTATCTGAGGAAGTCTAATTACCAACTAGATGAAAAACACTTTATCTGACAGTGCTTTTTGGCATTTTTATTATTTTATTAAAGTTCTGCGGTCTCCGTACTTGGTTCTCAGTCTTGTTTTATCCTGTAAATGTGCTTGTTTTACAAAATAATATCCTACTCTATGTTAAATGTGTAAGTATTTCACACTATCTCTTACTTATAAATGTTTGCAGTTCAATGTTTTATGTCAAGCTTTTCTCCCCAGACCTCCGCTAAAAAAGGACATGTGTCCAGATGGACTTTCTTAATAAACAAATGTAAAATAAAAATTTAAGGGAAGTCTAATCCATACAAGTAGGATTCTTTGAGAAATATCACTATCTCGCCATCAGGTCCTATTTATGATGCAGCAGCGGTTTAATTATTTTGATTGAGTGTTTAGGGTGCTGCTTGGTTTTTGTCAGTTTTCAAAGGGGTGTCATCTATGTGGTAGATGCATGAGTGCCCATGTTTGTCAAATGACACTATACTACATTTCCTGGCAAACTAACTTAAGGCTGTGGTCCACTCACCACTTGTTAGTGTGTTCCAGGCCTTCCTGGTGTATCTGAAAGACAGATGGAGAGGTTATGACAGCTACAAGATATGCATACTTATTCAACCACAGGCCAATGACATTGTGTTGACATCAGTGAAGTAAATACCAAAGAGAAGTGGCCCAAGAACCAATCCCTGAGGGGCAATTCTAGTTGAGATGGAATATTTTCAACAACAGCATGCCTGCTATACTAATTGGTTGTGGTTCTGTCAGATAGTGTTGCTATCCAACAGGTAAGAGTTTTATATTTAATTGAGTAGCTTGTTGATTATACCAGAAAGTGGGATGATGTCAAAAGCCATTGACAGGTTGAGATAAGCAGTGTGAACTAATTTGCCTGTATCCAGTGCTTCAATGACTTGTTCAAATAATTCCACCAAGTTTAGGAACCAGGATCTACCATTTAAGAACACAGACTAGTTTGTGTCAAGAGTTTATAGGCTGCTGATGTACTTGTCAAAGAGTACCATAAAGGTGTTCCTCATTTCCTTACAGATAACACCAGTGAGGCCTCTAGGTATATCATCACCAGGATCACTGGTGGGCCTTCCTTTGTGGACTGGGATGACTACTGCACAGCAGTTCTCCACACCTCTGGCATAAATCCAACAAACAGACTGAAAATGAATATGTTCAGTAGTGACTCAATAAAGCTGTGCCTGGTGCTGACAAGAAGGCAGTGTAGTTGTCCAAATACATGGAGCAAGTATTTTTTTTTTGTTGGTGTTGTTATAAAGAGATTGCAGGATTTGCTCTGAAGTTATCTGGGACTGTATGTGTGCACATGCTAATATGTAGGGGAAAGTTAGGAAGAGATAAGAGTGAAATGTTTAAGCAAAATGTATCTGCCAATATGTTGGACATGTCTCTGGGGATGAGTATGAGCTGTTGCTGTGTTCATAGGTTCACAGGTTTAAAGGTAGATACTAGGCTATCTGCCCTAGGGCATTTATAATCCTAGCCAGAGTGTATTTGGCTTCCGCCTCCCTATTAGATTAGACTACTGTGCCTCTGTAAAGTAGGTCGCAGAAGATACCCTTTTAAGATTAGTTTACTGTGCCTCTGTCTAGCAGGGACACAGAAGAGATCCCAGGGGTGAATTTGTGATTTCCCATCAAAGCATCCAGATTTCGCTTGAAGAGGGTCAGCGAGGAGCTATGTCTAACATGAATTGGGATTCTATTCCAGAGTGAGGTGAGCCTCTGGGAAATGACTCTGTCCCTCCAGCATGTCCTATTTATTTATGTGCTGAGGTTTAGGTCACTGGAGCGTGTAGCTCTAAGTGACTTGGATTTTTTGAGGTGGAGCATGTCCATTAATTCTGGGTTTGACATGGCTTTGTACGTCAGGCATAGATCGCCTCTAAATAGGTGGTAAGCAACTGAGTAGAGCTGGAGTTTCTTTAGTCGAGCTGCATAGGACATCTGTTTGTAGCCCATGATCCTCTTGGTGAGGTACTTTTGGAGTCTCTCCAGTTGCTGCAGGTGTTGGGTAAGGTACATCCCAAAAGGGGCATTGTATTCAATTATGGGCCTGATGAGTGATGAGTAGAGGGGCACAATGACATTTCTTGATCTGGATGCGAACCCTTTCGTGATAAGGTGGGCTATATAGAAGGTCTTTCTAACCACTTTGGCAACGTGATTATCAAAGGAGAGATTGCTATCTACGTTGGTCCCCAAATCTCTAATTACTTCTTCCAGATTAATGGATTACCACCTATGTGGTAATTTGTGGGCACCTTGTTTTTCCCAAAGGGGATGACTATGCACTTTTTAACATTTAGCTTGAGGCCGTGGCTCTGGCACCAAGCATCCATCTCTGTGAGACCCTTTTGGAGGATGCTTGTGTCAACTGGAGATTCGATTATGGCCCCCAGTTTGCAGTCATCTGCGAACTTTGTCAGCCATAATCCCCCCGTGTTAGACTGAACCTCAGAGAAGTATATACTGAACAAGAGAGGTCCCAGAACTGAGCCCTGTGGGACGCCACTTGTAACTGGTTTGGAGTCGGACATGTCATCTGCAATTCTGACCATGTGGGTTCTATCTCTGAGCCAGTTTGCAACCCATCTTGTGATATAGGGATTGACATTTAAGCTGGTAAGCTTATTTATGATGCCCGAGTGGGGTATTGTGTCGAAGGCTTTTGCGAGGTCCAGGTAGGCTGTGTGGACTACCTTGCCCTCATCTATGGCTTTGGTAACTGTTTCAAAGAAATCAACTAGTTTTAAGAGGCAAGATCTGCCCTTAACAAAGCCGAATTGGGTAGGGTCCAGTGTCTTGAGGCTCCCAATGTCTTTGTTTATGAGTTCCATGATAATACCCTCCATAGCTTTACAGACCAGACTAGTCAGGCTTATGGAGCGATAGTTTCCGGGGTCCATTGTGGCACCACCTTTGTGGAGTGGGACCACTGTAGCTGTACGCCATTCTTTGGGTGCATATCCTGTAGTAAGGCTAAGTTTGAACAGTGATTTAATGTGAGGGTTCATTTCTTCTTGGAGCTCGTGTAAGACACAGCCTGGGACACCGTCCGGTCCCATAGATGCTGTGTTTTTTGCTTTGGAGAGGTCAGCTTTCACCTGTGCATCTGTGATGTCAGGGAGGTTACATTCAGCTGGGATAGGCATTTGCTCCTTTGGGGGGGGAGGGGGGGGGGGGTTGCGCTGAATCTGACTGCCAGGATGTTGGCTATGTCTGTAGGTTCGGTATATTTTGTACCGTAATGCAACAATTCAGAGCATATCTGGGAGTTTCCACCCATGTTCCTGACATAACTAAAGAAGGCCTTGTGATTATCTTTAGTGTCTAGGGCAATTTTTCTTTCGAAGCTGGCCTTTGATGATTTTATGAGGGATCAAAGTTTCTTGCTAATACTGATTAGAGATGCCTTCCCTTTTTGGGATTTTGCTCTGTCATGTAGTAGCTTCCTCCTTCTGTTGTATAGCTTATTTATGGCTGGGGTCCACCAGACCAGTCTCCTGTTTTTGGAGGAGTGAGTCTTGTTTTTATTTGGGATAGCACGATCCATGCATTGTTGCAGGTGCTCATACAATGCATTTGTAAAGGATTCTGCGGATTGGGCTGTATTATCCTCTGGCCCAGGGGTTTTGAAGGATTCCACCTCAGTCTTGAGAAGTGCAAAGTTGGCTTTTGAGAAATTATTTACAGTGATTTCCTTGGCTGGCGGTGGGGACGGGATGGGATGTCCAGGGAAATTTTTTTATGGTCTGATCTTACCAATGAGGGGTTTACCTCTGGTGTGGAATATAGAGTCCCCATGTTGGTGATGACCAGGTCCAATATGTTGTTCCCTCTTGTGGGAGTGGTGACCAGTTGTTCCATTGCGTTAGAGTTTATAAATTCAAGGAACCGTTGGGCGAGGGTGTTTGGGCTTGAGTAGTTTTCCCAGTCAATGCTTGGGTAGTTGAAGTCACCCAATAACATAGTGTTTGGAGAGACCTTCATATTCTAGAGTGTTCTCAGGAATGCCAAGTGGGGTTCCTGTAATAGGGAGGGTGTTCTGTAGCAGGCTACAAACTGAAAGGCAGTTTTGCTCGCTGTTAGTTGCACATGGATGGTTTCCGATGCTTCGTGCAGTGCCACTAACCTGGAGGTGTAGGTATCTTTGATGAATATAGATACTACCCCTCCTTTTGTGCTTCGGTCCGAGTTTTGGGGCCAAAACGCATGGTATGAGTTATAACCTGGTAGTGCTGGGGTGCTCTCAGGAGCCTTGAACCAGGTTTCTATTACTGCACAGACATCGATTTTCTCCATACTGAGGAGAGCCTCAAGTGCGTGCATCTTGAGGTTTAGACTTCTGACGTTGAGTAGCATTACCTTTAGTTTTTTTATCCTTGGGTTGTCTATGGAGGTGGGTTTGTCCTTTGAGCCTTACCTAAAAAAGGCACTATGGGGGTGGCAAGAGCCTTGGCCAGTATACAAAAGCCAAAGGGTGACAGGTGCAAGCCGTCCCTAGCAAAGCAACGTGGCTTGTCGAGCATGTCATCCCAGGCTGACAGACACTGGATCCCCTTATAATGACACTAGTACTTTAGCCAATTGTTGAAACTGATCATTTTGTCTTTATACTGTGGCATCATTCTTGGTGAGGGCAAGATGCTACTCAAGGTCAGGGTCATACCAGCCTGGGCTACATGGTCAGGGAGCTCCTCTATGTCTCTTTTCATGTAGTCCAGGGAGGTACATCTCAGGTCATTCACACCAGCATGGACAATGATGGAGTCATACTTGTATTTGCTTTGGAGTGACCTGAGTGCTTGCGTTATGTGGCGGATCCTGGCACCTGACAGGCAGCTTACAGTGACCTTCTCCTTGTTCAGTCTGATGAGCGGGATGTCAGTGTGCCAGACAATAGAGTCCCCTATAACAAATGTATTTGTTGTGTTGTTTGGCCTTAAGGGCTGTGACTGTGAGGCACACTGATTTTGTGAGATATGTGATTTTTGGGTATTGTTGAGGGGTGGCTGTTGCTTGGATATCTGCTTAGGAGGTCTTTGCTGTTTAGGCAGATTTTTATTAACTTAGTACATTTCTGGATATTGCTTCTAACATTTCTGACATAGATTAAAAGGGATTTGCAGTTGTCCTTAGCAAAGATGGTAAATTTCAGTTCATACTTACATTTGGAGAATTTGATTTTCATTCTTTGTTAATCTTACTGAAATCACACTTAGTGGTTGGGACATTAAGTTTGTTTTTACAAGCAATATGTTTCTTCTTCTTCTTGTATAGTTTATTTAATTTAGGGTTCCTCCAAAGGGGTTATCCGTCAACTTGGCCATACATTTATGTCTGAGGAGGACCAATGCCTGAATGCATGCTTTTAGCTGAGTATGGAAAGTGTACTTGAATGTAGCAATATGTGAGATTGGTTCCTCAAGGGGAGGAACTAGTTAAATTTCATCAGGTCATCAGTTAGCTGCAATAGAGGTGCATTAGAATAGTTTTGAAAGACCACAGGATTTGATGGTAAACTATTTATTTTTCCTCACAGTGAACATTACTGAATAATGGTTGGATATGAAATGGTTGGGAAACTACAGGTTTAGTGGGATTATATTGTTGAGTGCTAGATCCTATATATTTGATCCTCCTAGACATAATGTGAACAAGTTTGTCTAGCATTTATTAGATCCAGGGAGTGTATGCTTACTTATTTGCACTAGCATAGGTTTGCCAGCTTAGCTTTATTTTAAAACATCTGGTACCACAGCATTTTGCTTTCAAGGATAAATTCTAAACACAATGAACTCCATTTATACTCCAGTGCCCTTTGCTGATTGGATAAAAAATCAATTCCATCTCTAAATGCCTAGTAAACACATTCAATATCAAATATTCAAATTCCCTTCAAGGTTAAGACCTTTTGAATATAACATCCTAAAATTGAGAATCATTCTACTTTCTAAACTCAGCAACTTCGAGATGAAATCAGACCCTCTCACCATGCAAGGTTGACCCAGTACAAAAAAAAAAAAAAAAACTTTCATCAGAACCACCGTGAAATGTATGGAACTGTTTGGCAGCAGGGCTATTCATATGAACATTCCTAATGTCCCCTAAGTGTTCTAAAATTCTAATCTTCACCATCTTCTTGGTCTGTCCAAAGTGCCATTTAATATTCTCACATCCACACCCCAAAATTTGCACTACCCTGAAGGAGCTCCAATTAAATTGTCCCCTAGAAATACATTTTCTACCATTTATAGAACTTCCTGTCAAGTTTTTAACTTTTTTACGTACCCTACAATGGCCACTAGGGAATGTACCTACACAACCAGATTTTCCATGGCTCATATTGAGCAACTCTTTAAGATTTAATTATCTACGAAAAGAAAATCTAACATACTTAGGAAATAAATGACCAAACTGCTCATCTGATGTCACCAAATGCCAAGAATCCATTACTAACCTCCTTAACATCTCAGAAAATGGGGAATATTTGGTAAAAAAATATGTATCTTTACTATCAGTTCTTTTGTCATTGTTACCAACCATTCTGTGTTGCTTTCTGTTATCCACATCACCCTTCCCACTGCCCATGGGATTCGATATCCAACTACCCCTATTTCTATTTCTGCCCTCCACACCACAAGCCCCTTTCACTGCATCATCCAACATGCATCTGCTATAACCCCTCATTAACAACCTCTCTACCATTTCTCTAATCTTTTCATCCTTAAGCCTCTTTTTAGAAGTGTTTCATAACATACACTTAAGTTCACCTACTGGTAAAGAGCTAATAATGTATGGAGGATGCATGCTGTCAGGATGCAAGAAATTGTTAACTGCAGGAGCTTGCGGTACAGCTCAAACTGGATCTTCCTATATTCATCAACATAAAACTCTAAGAAACTGTATGCTGTTTTTACAATATTTGAAGGAGAATTTCAACCCATGCAAATTCATATTTAATTCCTTTATGAAACAGGGGAATTCACTCATAGATTGTATACAAATAAAAAAAAAAGGTCATCTATAAACCTCTAGCATAGAATGACACATTTTTTTTTAAAAATTCAATGACATAAATGAATCTTTTCTCAAATTCCTCCATATGCAATACTGCATAGGTTGGGGCATAGGGAGCCCCCATGGCAGTACCTCTTTGCTGCAAAAAAAAACTTCCTTATCAAACACAAAATAATTGTGAGCTAAACAAAATTCCAAAAGTCTAATAATGAAAGCAGTACATTAACTTTCACCCATTATATTCCAAATGTCCTCCAACCCCCATTTTGACTCAATATTCATATATAAATCATTGACATCCACTGTAGCCCAATTATAATCATCCTGGCATTCACCCTTGTAACCAGTTGACTAACCTCCTGTGTGTTATTAGCGTGTGCAGGAACCATGCATAAATATTTCTTCAAGAAAGAATCCAAAAAAATTCCAACATTTTATAAATAAGAATTGACCCCTGAAACAAGTGACCTTCTTGGGATGTCCATTAAGTTTTTTTGCACCTTAGGGATATTATACAAAACTGGGTTGACTGACTTTGCGACGTATAAACTTTTCACATCTTTAGAATCCAAAAAAACCCACTCTGTCCCACCGATCCAATAGTTTCAATAATGATGCATTAAACTGGTTAACTGGGTTGTTTGCCAATTTAACATACTCTTCTTCATTCATAAGTAAATCTCTCACCATTGCATTATATTTACTTCTAGATAAAAGAATCCAATTACCACATTTGTCAGACTGTTTGAATACATAATGTTCAGTGCTGTTTCTTAACAATTTCAATGCCTCCCATTCCTGCTTAGTTAAATTAAATTGTTTACTCACTTAATTAAACTTAAAAACTTCAAATTCAACTTTTTTTAACAACCCCTGCTCAAACAGACTAAGGGCTGAGGATAACTTTTATGGCAAAAAAGCACTCACATGTGGAAATGAGGGACCAAATAAAATTTCACCATTATCCACATCATTTTCATTTGCAAACTCTTCTCATAAAATTCATTTTCATAAATAAACAATTCCAATAATGGATCATCATTATTGCTCACATTAACTGCTTCATGTTACCAAAATAAGCCCTTAAATGCAATTTCCTGGAAAACATTTTCACATCAATAATTACATCAGCCAAAGTGGGGATGATAGTAGGCACAAACTTTGTACCCTTTCCCAAAACTTTTAAATCATTGTGAGATATGTTTAAATCAGATAACTTAATTACCTATAAAGCCTGTATTTGAGTGTTCACAACATCATTATTATGTAAACCAACATTTACATCCACACTGGAAACAATAGAAACATTATTGACAAGATTATTATAAAAAGCATCAGTTCCAAAGTCAGTCATTAAGTCTTTCTGAAGTTTCTAGTGTGATTCTTCCTGCCTTTTCCTTTTCCCAATGAAAAAACTCATTCTTCTGTTCAGAGTGCTGTAACTGCTCACCCTCAACACCTGACCTTACATTTTCTAAGGACACACTTTTCTTAGACAAGGTTTCAAAAGGTGTTGCTGAAGATTCTCTAGTCATAGAACCATGTTCACTCGATTGCTTAAACTTGGACCTGCCCCTCTTAGGTTTGTGTTGCCAAGCATAAACCAATCTGACATGAAGGTCCCCAATATCACGCAAAAGCTTTTTTTTCCCTACTAATTGTTTCACATTCAATTTTGTCCACTTTAGCTTTACTCACAGCCATATTAGCTGAAAACTTGGCATCCGTTGACTCATTAAATAATTTATTCTGCAAATCAATGATGCAACACTGCAGTTTTTCTTGTAAATGAAGTTGCTGAGTTTGGAAAGTCCAATGATTCTCAATTGTAGGACGTTTTATCCTAAAGGTCTTAACCTTGAAGTGAATTTGAATATTTGCTATTTATACATGAATGTCATGCATAAGAATGGAAAATTGTGTAAAAAATATGTAATAATATGAATATTTTTATTTTTATTTATTTATTTATTTTTATTTTACATTTGTTGACCAGAATAGTTCGACTGGATACTTGTCCATTTTCAGAGAAGGACCGGGGAGAAAAGCTCCATATATACATACATACAAAAAACTGTTACATTAATCAAGATAAAGCACTAAATCTGATTTATTATAGAGTAACAATTAGAAAGAAATGTAGGGGTGGCCAAAAGACCTCTTTAGCACATGTTTATATTGCCAGAGTTTGTCAAGATTAGAGCAAGGACATAGCCATTGCCTTTTAAAGTACTGTTTTAGATTTTTTTTTTATTTGGTTAGAACGGATTATTTTGATATGATTTATTTATTGTATAAGTAGCAATATAAGGATGTATTTTGAAAATGTTTGAAGTATTTAAATAAGAATATACTTTTTTTTATTTATATATTTGTGATATCATTGAATGTGTTTAATAGGCACTTAGAGATGGAATTTAATTTTTATCCAATCAGCAGGAAGCACTGGAGTATAAATGGAGTTCATTTTGTATGGAATTTATCATTGAAGACTAAATACTGAGGTACTGGATGTGATAAAATAAAGCTAAGCTCCAGCACAATGCAGTGTGCTCTTCATTTATTCATTTTGTTTATTGGAGAAATCTGTCAGCCCTCCATGGGAATTGTGTTATTGTGTTTGTGTGTGTGTGTGTGTGTGTGTGTGTGTGTGTGTGTGTGTGTGTGTGTGTGTGTGTGTGTGTGTGTGTGTGTGTGTGTGTAGAGGAGGGTATTTGTATATGTGAAAACAATACTTGTAAAACACTGTTACTGTGGATTAAGGGGCACTGAAAAGCACTCATTTACAGATGGATAGGTGAAGGGTAAGACAGGGGCTTGGAGTACTTGGCCAAGGGCTCAGCTAGGTAAGTGACCTATATGCAATCTGGTCTGGGTACTGAATTTGGAAACCCATACCCAGGATAGAAATTGAAATCTCTTTTTTGCTGTGTGGGCCAGGTTGTACTTTTTGAATCAGTTATTTAAATAAACTTGTGCATACTTCCTTGCTAATATTTCACTCTTGCATGTATGGTTAAAATGCTGTAAGTGCCAGCCATCTTGACATCAACCATCCTAGCAGTAAAATGTCTGAAAAATTCAATTATCTTGGGAATATCTTATAAAGGTCAATCATTTAAATGAACTGTTATGAGACTTTTAAAGTATAACTGTGATTGAAAGATAGAGTGATGCGGATCCAGACCTCCTTTTGTTCAGTCAAGCTGTCCCTGCTGTCAGTTACTAGGATAATGCTGCCCAAAAATGGAAGCATTTTATTATCTAGTCAACACAAATACACATGTAATTTTGACATAGATTTTGCAAACACTCTTGGGTCAGGTGTAAGGAAGTTGTGGATTGTTTGTGAATTGTTTCTCTCCAGAAATGCATCAGTCTTCTTGACTGTTTTGCTAACTTTACATTCAAGTAAGCATATTGATGGTCCAAAGGCTGCATCAGTTCAGCACTGTAGAGACATGAGAGGAGCAGCTGAAGATGGCTATGTGTACAGCCCCTTTGTAGATAAAAGGGCTGATGTTGCTCAGTTAAAAAGGTTTGATATATTCTAGTCTTTTCTGAGCCTAGAAAAGAATGAATGACATCAGAGTATTTCCTGGCACAGCAAGACCTCCAGAATGACTTTTTTTTTATCAGAAAGATTCTGTACCTCTTCCCTTGCCTGGGTTTTCAGGAGAGGGAGAACATCTGGCTTTGGTATTAATGGGGATATATGGAATTGAATTGAATATTAGTTAGTGCCAGTCAGCTATGGTTTCATTTATCCATGCCAGTCTGGTAAAAATAATTCTCTCTGAAGCAAGCATGTAACACCTTCATCTCATACCCTGTATTGAGGGTTGACTTAAAAATGAGCTAGGACAAGCAAGCTCTGCATTCTAACTGGCCCTCATTCCTGTTGATTGCTGTGACCATTCTGTTAATAAAAAGCACATTGACCTCTCTGCCACTGTCACTTCTGAATGTCAGCCTGAGAAGTTGATTAGAGTCCAGAGAAAATGCTGCTGTTATTGCTGTGGGTTATAACAAAATGAAGGCCTCTGCTGAATCCCCATCCTTCATACTGCAGGCACAGTAATAATGCAGAAATCTAATCCCTGCCAGACATAAAGGTCTAACTGTTTTCCTTCATACACTTTAAAACTTCATCATTTTTTCATCCAGACAACAATTATCCCAAAAAGAGAAAAGGATGCTTTAACACCCTCAACAAATGCTAGAGGAAGTGATAGCAGTGGTGATGCACTTTAATACCAAATCCACTGCACTGTGTGCTACCCAAATTATTTGGCTGCCAGTAGTGGCAGATGTTGATACCTGGATCTTCAGTTTTTTTATGGAAAGGATAAAGCTTCCCACACAGAGAATGCTACACTACAAATAGGAGAACTTCTGAAAATACAATGTGTAAGCTATTTAGTGCAATGCCCTCAATGACAGTACAAAGGATACAAATAAATGAGTGCCTACCCTATTTAGCACTCTGAATTCCTTGTTTAGTGAATGGACAGCTAGGTGATGATAAGTAAAGCTCTTTATTGAGGCCACTATAGAAACAGTGTCATTGGGTACTGGAGTACCTGCCCACAAAGAGTACTGTTTAAGGAACAAAACACCTGATCAGTTTTCCATGGAAATGGGATTATAGTGCTAAGGTGTTCCAAAGAATACATGGTAAGGTAACATGTCTGAAAAGGCCTTCCTTAGATGGAACCACACATTTCAGCTGATACACTATCTTATAATCCTGTAGCTGCTAAAATATCTCTGAGGTAAATCCCACTTTCCCATGTCTCATTTGAAGAATTTTCAAAAATGTGCCATCTTCCGAAACAGATGGAAGGGAAGAGTTACCATCCTCCAAAACAATGTAGTTATAAGTTCTTGAGACTCAATAGTAGTAATTTCAGTTTTAGCTTGAGTTTGTAATCCATACAATTTTTTAATCTTTAACCTCCATGAAGTCCATAAACTGTGCTGTTTGTCAGATCTACAGAGATTACCTCTCCAACGTCTGTCCAATTAATTGTTATCGTTACACTTAGATGGAGGAAATAAATGAAGTATATTGAGTTTTGCTAGAGTCCACAGGCCCTTGGAAAAATGAATGAGCTTATCATTCATTCTGTTTTCTAGAACCTTTGTGAGACAGTGTCTGGAGTTATTGTTGAACTTCTAATAAAACTCCTGCAACTTTTAATGTCATGGTCAGTGCCCAAGGAGATCTCAAGCATGCAGAGTAGTTATGTACTACAGAATCTGCTGCCACATGCACATCTGTTAGCAGAAACCATGCCTCTTAACCTCTTAGACCAAAAAATCTGGACAAATCCATAAATAATGGGGGACAAAGACTCAAAAGTAGAGGCAATTTTTAAATATTTCACTTACAAAATTAGAAAGTTGATAGACTAACATGTTTTGCATTAAAATAAAATTTCTGAAGGGCCTTAACTGTGAAACTCAAATGTCTGTCATTATTTTCTGACTTCAATCCTCAATGATTTGCTAGAAAAGCAACATTTTCTGAGGAATAGACCAAAATATGAGGCAAAAATCTGTACATTCTATGAAAATCTGTATAGTTGAGAGGTATGGTGCCAGAAATCCCCTTGTCTATCTTCACAATATTTTGTTTTAAAATATGTACTAGTAACAGTTGGCTGTGTATACCAATGTCGTACTTATCAATATGTACTACTGCCAATTGTTTTTCTTTATACCTGTATCTAACATATTTCTTTTTTAGAGATTTTCTCCTCTGGCCTCCACTGAAATATGTTTCTGCTCAGTTGGAATATCCCAGTAAAACAGTATATATAAATATTAACTGCACAAAGGACTAGCTTCACAAAATAAACTGGCAAAGAAATAAATAATTTACAAGTGCAACATATACACATTATTTAAGCCAAAGACATCAAGCTTCTTAAAAGAAAATTCATTAAGGATATAGAATGTGGGTCTATATTGGATAATCAAACTTTCAAAAGTTCGACTGTCATATGGTCGACACCATATGATCGAACTTTTAAAAGTTTGAATATCTAATAAAAAAAAATAAACTACACAAATAACCTACCTGAACATTTTAAGTAGGGGGGCAAGCCCCCCTGTTCCTCCACATGGGGTCTGCACCACCCATGGCCCCCTTCTTTAAATATACCAACTCCGAGATCACATTATAGTGCAGAAAAGGGAAATCTTCCCATTCCGCACTGTACTGAGATCTCCATTAAAACATTCAAACTTTCAAAAATTTGATCATATGGTGTGGACCATATGACAGTCAAACTTTTGAAAGTTCAATCATCTAATATAGACCCTAGAATTTTTACCAGGAAGATAGAAATCAAAAATCATCCAAATTCTTTGTTAAATTAGAATGAGCAGCATGGGACAGTTCAACATACCTGAGCTTTTGAGTTCTACATTCTTTATGACCCTAATGCCCATGGCGTAAATTCTGATTATTCCCACAGCTGCAACTGTATGATGCATCAACAGTGGTTACATTTCCAAACTACTTGAGAACTGTGGAGACTACACTAAGAAGTTCTGAAATAGGAACACTAGTCATAGTAAGTAACAAGAGAAACTGTAGCAAAAGTAAGGAACAGTGAAGAACCAAGTCATACAGAAAAATCTGTGATAAGCATTTGGAAATGTTGCCTTCCTACCTACATTTGATAACATGCACATAAACTTATTCATTTCCTATTAATAATGAGTGATTTGAATTAACAAAAATAAACCATGGCTGGCAAGTACTTAACCGCTAATGTGTTACAAGCCTTTATATTATTGTATGATGCTCTAAATGATATGCAATGGCCACTAATGAGATTCAGCCTCTCATTGTTTGAAGAAAGTCATGTTTCAACTTTTTGTGCTGCACTTGTAATTACTTTATAGGTACTAATTATACTCACTAAAGTTGTGTTCTTGTTGGAGTATTGTAATAGAAATATGTTATCTACCTAGAGTGAAGCTGAAATGAGAAGCCTAATTCCTACAGCCCATATCCAAACTAAAAACATAATTAACCTGAATGATGTTGTACATTGATATGAATGATATTACTTGGGAACACTGAAAATATTCTGTGATATGAACTATATAAGTACTGTTAATGCTAGGGTTCCCAGAAGAAACATACCATTTACCCTACTATAGCGACAATTATTTGTAAACAATTAGCCTAGAATGGTAATATCAGTCCTTACCATACCTATCAACCTCTTAATGCAAAAAGTATGGACAGAGCCTGAAATAATAGGGGAATAAAAGCTCAAGAAATAGGGACAGATTTTAAATATTGCTCTTATAAACTCAAAAATTTGCTAGAATAACAGATTTTGTGTTAGCATGCATTTTCTGAAGGATGTGAAGTCTGCAACTCGATTGTATATCATTGTTTAGTCATTTTTATCATAAGTGATTTGTCAGAGAAACATAAATTTTATGAGGAAAAGACCATAAAAGATCAGGAAAAAAATATAGACAGCTAAGATGTATGGTCCTTACTATTTATTAAAACACTGGGCAAAAAGATGTTGGTTACTTTTTATAATGACTAATAGCATATGACTATTATTTACAGACATAAAATGTGATTAATAAAAAATAAGCAAATAGAAAATGTAATCTTTACATACAGAATTATGGACACAACAATAAGTACATAATAAAGGGTCTTAAAACTAAAGAATTGTTTAATTATTGTACTGTAAACTTAGGAAGTTAATAAAAAAATTGAATTAGCATTTCTCTGAAGTAAAAGAGTCTGTAAATTTAATGATCATCAATATTTTCTGACTGTAAACCATCACCTTTTCTCAAAAATAATGTCCACTTTCAGGAGGGGATTAGCAAATATTTCGGTCAAATTTAGCAGAATCCATAAAAAATGGGGATGTGAGAATCCTGTTAGAGGATGAATGTTCTACTGTGCTTAGAGTTATTGACATGTCACAAAACAATCATAGAGTTCAATAGATTTATGAAGCTGTGTATATTGTGAGGCTCGGGTGGGAGAAGGTCTGTCCTCAGCCTGGCTGGTACAATTGATAGATAACAACTCCTTACAATATGCAGTTATTGAAGGCAATTTTTGAAGATATAAAATATTAAATAATTTTGCTTCAAAAGCTGTGTCTATATATCTGCATCCCAACTATAAAGATATTAGCAAGTAAAAAGTGTGCAAAGAGTACTATAAGCAAATGTATCTAGCAGAATTAGAAGCTAAACTAATGTCTCACAACATTCTCAGGAAGTCTACATTTCAATAAACACTGTCTTCAGAGAAATGCATTCTTAGTACTGTCAGAACAGTGCCTGTTTAACAAAAGCAGAGATCTCTGTTTCAACCCATTGATTTAGTCACAGCCTGAAAGTTTACCACAATCGACATTATAATTCTCAGCATATATTACATGATGAGAGGTGCTTCTAGGCATCATAAATATCCCATCTACCTGAGTTACTGATAGCTCAGGTGCTAGTAATAAATTCCATGGCAGTTATGTAAAGTTCATAGGTTCATAGGTTCATAGATTCATACTAGGCTATCTGCCCTAGGGCATTTATAAGCCTAGCCAGAATGTGTTTGGCTTTCGCCACCCATTTTAAATTTATTTTGCTATGCCCTTTTTCGAGGTTAGTATACTGTGCCTCTGTCTAACAGCGACACAGAAGTGATACCTGGGGTAAACCTACGATCTCCCATCCACTCATCAAGATTCCTCTTGAAGAGAGTCAGTGAGGGACTCTGCCTAACCTGGACTGGGATTTTATTCCAGAGTGAAGGGAGCCTCTGGGTTATGAATCTGTCCCTCCAGCATGTCCTATTTATTTCAGTGCTGAGGTTCAAGTCTCTCGAGTGCGTAGCTCGATGGGATTTGGATTTTCTGAGGTGCAGCATGTCCATTAATTCCGGGTTGGACATGGCTTTATACGTCAGGCACAGATCGCCTCTGAACAGGCAGTATGCCACTGAGTAGAGCTGGAGTTTCTTTAACCGGGCAGCATATGGCATCTGTTTGAGCTCTTTGATCCTCTTGGTGAGGTACTTTTGGGGTCTTTCCAGTTGCTGCAGGTGTCTGGTAAGGTACATCCCAAAAGGGGCATTGTACTCAATTATGGGCCTGATGAGGGATGAGTAAAGAGGCACGATGACCTCCCCTGATCTAGATGTGAATCCCTTCATGATTAGGTGGGCTATATAAAATGTTTTTCTAACCACTTTGGCTATGTGGTTGACAAATGAGAGATTGCTATCAACTTGGGTCCCCAGGTCCCTAATTACTTCTTCTGTACTTAATGGATTACCACCTATGTGGTAATTTGTGGGCACTTTGTTTTTGCCAAAGGGGATGACTATACACTTTTTGGCATTTAGCTTGAGGCCATGGCTCTGGCACCAGTTGTCTATTTCTAAGAGGCCCTTTTGGAGGATGCTTGTGTCGGCTGGAGAGTCGATTATGGTGCCCGGTTTGCAGTCATCTGCGAACTTGGTCAGCCACAGTCATTCCGTGTTGGCCTATACCTCCGAGAAATATATACCGAACAAGAGAGGTCCCAGGACTGAGCCTTGTGGGACACCACTTGTAACTGGTTTGGAGTCTGACATGGCTCCAGCAATTCTAACCATGTGGGTTCTGTCCTTGAGCCAGTTTGCAATCCATCTAGTGACATAGGGGTTTATATTTAAGCTGGTGAGCTTATCTATAATGCCCGAGTGGGGTATTGTATCGAAGGCTTTTGCAAGGTCCAGGTAGACTGTGTGGACCACCTTCCCCTCATCAATGGCCTTGGTGACTGTTTCAAAGAAATCAACCAGGTTTAAGAGGCAGGATCTGCCCTTAACAAAGCCAAACTGGGTAGGATCCAGTGTCTGTAGGTCCCCAATATCTTTATTTATGAGGTCCATGATGATCCTTTCCATAGCTTTGTAGACCAAGCTAGTCAGGCTTATGAGGTGATAGTTTCCAGGATCCGTTGAGGCTCCACCTTTATGGAGAGGGACCACTGTTGCTGTACGCCACTCTTTGGGCACATATCCTGTAGTAAGGCTGAGATTGAACAGTAGTTTTATGTTTGGGTTTAGCTCTTCTTGGAGTTCATGTAGGACGCAGCCCGGGACACTGTCTGGTCCCATTGATGCTGTGTTTTTTGCTTTGGAGAGGGCGGCTCTTACCTGAGCATCTGAGATGTCAGGGGGGGCAGCACTCTGCTGGGATAGATATTTGCCCTTTTGGTGGGGAAGGGGGGAGAAGTTTGCGCTGAACCTGTCAGCTAGGATGTTGACAATGTCTGTGGGTTCAGTGTATTTTTTGTCATTTTGGACTAATTCTGAGCATATCGGGAATTACCACCCAGGTTCCTAACATAACTAAAGAAAGCCTTGTGATTATCCTTAGTGTCCAGTGCAATTTTTCTCTCAAAGCTGGCCTTAGACAATTTTATGAGTGCCCATAGTTTTTTGCTAATACTGATCAGTGAGGCCTTCCCTTTTTGGGATTTTGCTCTATCATTTTCTAGCATCCTCCTTCTATTGTATAGTTTGTTTATGGCTGGGGTCCACCAGACAGGACGTCTGCCTTTGGAGAATTGGGTCTTGGTTTTATTTGGGATTGCATGATCCATGCATTCCTGAAGGTGTTCATAGAATGCGTTTATAAAGGATTCTGCGGTCTGGGCCGTATTTTCCACAGGCCCGGGGGCTTTGAAGGATTCCACCTTGGTTTTGAGGAGTGTGAAATTTTCTTTAGAGAAGTTTTTCACTGTGGTTTTCTGGGCAGGGGGTGGGGTCAGTATGTGAATATCCAGTGAGATTAGTTTATGGTCTGATCTTACCAGTGAGGGATACACTTCTGGTCTGGAGCATAGAGTCCCCATGTTGGTGATGATCAGTTCCAGTATGTTTTCCCCTCTTGTGGGAGTGGTAACAAGTTGTTCCATAGCATTTGAGTTTATAAATTCTAGGAACCTTTGGGCTAGGGTGTTGGAGCTAGAGTAATGCTCCCAGTCTATGTTTGGGTAGTTGAAGTCGCCCAATATAATGGTGTTTGGAGAGAACTTCATATTTTCCAGTGTTCTCAGGAAGGCCGAGTGGGGTTCCTGGGTTTGGGAGGGTGGTCTGTAGCAGGCTATGAACTGGAAGGCAGTTTTACCCACTGTTAGTTGCACATGGATAGTCTCTGATGCTTCGTGCTTTGCCACCAACCTGGAGGTGTGGGTATCTTTGATGAATATCGATACTCCCCCTCCTTTTGTGGTTCGGTCCAAGTTTTGGGGCCAAAAAGCATGGTATGAGGTATAACCTGGTAGTGCTGGGGTGCTCTTGGGAGCCCTAAACCAGGTTTCTGTTACTGCACAGATATTGATGTTCTCCATGCTAAGGAGAGTTTCGAGTGCATGCATCTTGAGATTTAGACTTCTGGCGTTGAGTAGAATTACTCTTAGTTTCTTATCCCTTGTGATACCTATGGAGGTGGGTTTGTCTTTTGAGCCTTGCCTAAAAAAGGCACTATGGGGGTAGCAAGAGCCTTTACCAATATCCGAAACCCAGGGGTGACAGGTGCAAGCCGTCCCTAGCGAAGCATCGTGGCTTGTCGAGCATATCATCCCAAGCTGACAGGCATTGGATCCCCTTTGAATGACACCAGACTTAAGCCAATTGTTGAAATTGATCATCTTGTCTTCATATTGTGGCATCATTCTTGGTGAGGGTAAGATGCTACTCAAGGTCAGGGTCATACCGGCCTGGGCTACATGCTCAGAGAGCTCCTTTATGTCTCTTTTCATGTAGTCCAGGGAGGTACGTCTCAGGTCATTCACACCAGCATGGACAATGACTGATTCATATTTGTACTTGCCTTGGAGTGACCTGAGAGCTTGTGTTATGTGGCGGATCCTAGCGCCCGACAGGCTGCTCACTGTGACCCTCTCCTTGTTCAGCCTGGTGAGTCACCTATTACAAGTGTATCAGGTGTGTTGTTTAGTCTTAAGGGCTGTGACTGTTCGGCACACTGGCTTTGTGAGATATGTGTTGCATGGGTTTTGTTTTGGGGTAGCGGTTGCTTGGGTGTCTGCTTTGGAGGTCTCTGCTGCTTAGGCAGATCTTTATTTAGAGCCTCCGAGTATGTTTTTGTGTGATTATGTGTTTGGTTTAGGTTCATAGGTTCATAGGTTCATACTAGGCTATCTGCCCTAGGGCATTTATAAGCCTAGCCCAGAGTTTTGTGGCTTTCGCCACCCCTTTAGTTTGAAGGATATTTTGCCCATTATTTTGCTGTGCCTCTGTCAAGCAGTGACACTGAGGTTATCCCTGGGGTATACCTGCGATCTCCCATCCATTGGTCAAGATTTCTCTTGAACAAGGCCAGCGAGGTGCTCTGCCTCACATGAACCAGGTTTTGTTCCACAGCATAGGGAGTCTCTGGGTGAGGAATCTGTCCCTCCAGCACGTCCTATTAATAGCCGTGTCGAGGTTTAAGTCTCTTGCCCTTGTAGTTCTGATGGATTTAGATTTTTTGAGGTGAAGCATGTTCATTAATTCCGGGTTGGACATGGCCTTGTATGTCAGGCACAGGTCACCTCTGAGCAGACGGTAAGCGACTGCATAGAGCTGGAGTTCTTTCAGTCGGGCAGCATAAGACATATTTTTGAGACCCTTTATCCTTTTGGTGAGGAACTTTTGGGGCCTTTCCAATTGCTGCAGGTGTCGGGTCAGATACATTCCGAATGGGGCATTGTACTCAATCATTGGTCTGATGAGTGATGAGTACAGGAGAACGATGACCTCCCTTGATCTAGATGTGAAACCCTTCATGATCAGGTGGGCAATGTAGAAGGTCTTCCTAACTACTTTGGCAACGTGAGTGTCAAATGAAAGGTTACTGTCAGCCTGGGTCCCCAGATCCCTGATAACCTCTTCTGTGCTTAGTGGATTGCCACCTTTATGGTAACTAGGGGTAACCTTGTTTTTCCCGAAAGGAATGACTATGCATTATTTGGCGTTTAACTTTAGGCCATGGCTCTGGCACCAGTTATCCGTTTCTATGAGACCCTTCTGAAGGATGTCTGTGTCAGATGGGTTTTCAACTATGGTGCCCAGTTTGCAGTCATCTGCAAACTTTGTCAGCCATAATCCTCCTGTGTTTGCCTGTACCTCTGAAAAGTAGATGCTGAACAAGAGTGGGCCCAGGACTGAGCCCTGTGGGACACCACTAGTGACAGGCTTGGTGTCTGACATGGCGCCAGCAACTCTGACCCTGTGGGTTCTGTCTCTTAGCCAGTTTGCAACCCATCATGTGACGTATGGGTTTACGTTTAAGCTGGTGAGTTTTTCAAAGATACCCGAGTGGGGTATTGTGTCGAAAGCCTTTGCCAGGTCAAGGTAGGCTGTGTGGACTGCCTTGCCCTCGTCAATGGCCTTGGTGACTGTTTCGAAAAAGTCAACCAAGTTTAAAAGGCATGATCTGCCCTTGACAAAGCCAAACTGGGTTGGATCCAAAGTCTGCAAGTCCCCTATGTCTTTATTTATGAGTTCCATTATGATCCTCTCCATAGCTTTGCAGACCAGGCTTGTCAAGCTGATGGGACGGTAGTTTCCGGGGTCGGTGGAGGCACCTTCTTTGTGAAGTGGGACCACCGTTGCCATACGCCACTCCTTGGGTACGTATCCTGAGGTGAGACTAAGATTAAACAGCTGCCCTAACTGTGGGTTTAATTCCTCATTGAGTTCATGGAGCACACAACCGGGGACACCATCTGGTCCCATGGATGCTGTGTTTTTCGCCTTGGAGAGAGCAATTCTCACCTGAGCATTTGAGATGTTTGGGGGACTACAATCCTCTGGTATAGATATCTCTCCTTTTGGGGGGGGGGGATTTGCTCTGAACCTGTCAGCCAGTATGTTGGCAATGTCTGTAGGTTCCGTGATTTTTACATCATTTTGTACTAATTCTGAGCATATCTGGGAGTTTCCTCCCAGGTTTCTAACATAGCTAAAAAAGGCCTTATGATTGTCTTTTGAGTCCTTAGCGATTTTTCTTTCAAAATTTGCCTTGGATGCTTTTATGAGAGATCTCAGTTTTTTACTTATAATGATCAAGGGTGTCTTCCCTTTTATGGATTTTGCTCTATCTTGTAGTAGCTTCTTCCTTTTGTTGTAAAGCTTGTTTATGGCTGGGGTCCACCAGACTGGATGCTTGCCTTTGGTACAAAGAGTCTTTGTTTTGTTTGGGATTGCCTGATCCATGCAGTCCTGGAGGTGCTGGTAGAAGGCATTTGTAAGTGATTCAGTGGTTTGAGTAACGGTTTCCGCTGGCTCGGGGGCCTTGAAAGAGACCACACCAGTCTTTAGGAGTGTGAAGTCGGCTTTTGAGAAGTTCTTCACTGTGGTCTTTTATCTGGGGTGGGGCGGATGTGGACTTCCAGTGAGATTTGTTTATGATCTGATCTCACCAATGATGGGTATACCTCTGGTGTTGAACATTGTGACCCCATGTTTGTGATGATGAGATCTAGTATGTTTTCTCCTCTTGTGGGGATGGTGACTAGTTGTTCCATGGCATTTGAGTTTATGAACTCTAGGAACCTTTGGGCTAGAGTGTTGGGGCTTGAGTAGTGATCCCAGTCTATATTTGGATAGTTGAAATCACCCAGTATGATGGTGTTTGGAGATATATTTATCCCTCCAGTGTTTTCAGGAAAGCTGTGTGAGGTTCCTGAGTTTGAGAGGGTGGCCTGTAACAGGCTACAAACTGCAGAGCAGTCTTGCCTACGGTTAATTGCACCTGGATGGTTTCCGATGCATCGTGCGTTGCCACCAACCATGAGGTGAGGGTGTCCTTGATGAATATGGACACCCCCCCTCCTTTCTTGGTGTTGTCCAGATTTTGGGGCCGGAACGCATGATATGAGGTAAAACCTGATAGTGCCGGGGTGCTCTCCGGAGCCTTGAACCAGGTTTCAGTCACAGCACAAACATCGATGTTCTCCATACTGAGAAGGGCTTCGAGTGCATGCATCTTGAGGTTGAGACTTTTGGCATTGAGCAGCATCACCCTTAGTTTTTTTCCTTTTTTGTGTTCTAGGGTGGTAGGTTTAGAATTTGAGCCCTGCCTAAAAAAGGCACAATGGGGGTGGCAAGAGCCTTTGCCTACCTGTCGTGGTAGGTCTAAGTGAGACTGTAATTGTAGTGAGTGTGGTTTCCTTCTCCTCCTGACTGGTTATGCCAGTACTGAGTTGAGAGAGCTTAGCCTCCAGTTTGGCTATATGGTTGCATCTCTCACATGTGTTGGAATTTGTTGGGAGGAGGAGAGGGTTGTACAGTACATGAGGCAGTTGTAACATTGCCTCAAGATTCACAGATTCACCAGCTGGACCGGAGAGGAGATTGACAACTGACCTTTGGACATGCTAGAATAATATTGGGAATTCCTTAATAATTGAAAACAAGGGCCAGTGGGGAGTGAGGGTGCAGTGCTTTTAATTTTTAGTGCTAACTTATATAATTGCTTTAGTGAGCAAGTGCCAGGTAACTTAAGTGCAATGTGTTACAGGTAACTTAAATGCAAAAATGACAAACAGTAACTATACAATGCATATAGCATAAATAACCAAACCACTATAAAAAGCTTATGTATAAAAGTCTTCCACCTTAGATTCCAAAGAACCCTGCAGTGAAATTACAATAATGCTCCACACAGTTCAACAGTTCAAGTTAAAGATCTTGTATCATACTTGTGATACAGCCAAAACATATTTATCACTGAAAGATGAGGATTATATAAAACAAGGGAGCACTGACTGCAGCTCTACATATGGGGTGGAAATGTCTCATAATTTTACACTGAAGGACTAATCTCAAAGAGTGCTGAGACAACACTATGAACTAACTTAAACTTCACCAATTGACTATGCTTCAAAAATAAAGCTTGAACTTTATATCCTCACTTTTGCAAAATGCACAAATTACTTCATAACTAAACTAAGATGCTTTGTACTTTGTTCATTTCCACAAAACTCTTGGAAAAAAAAAACATCTACTGATAACAAAGGATCTGTTTTTTTCCTTCTAAGCTACATTTCTTAAAAAAAATGAGTAATTACTTGCGATGGCAAGAAGCTTACTAGCTTTATTACATCAATGTTACAAATCACAATATGAATTTCCATATTTCCAATGTCTCTACAAATATCATGAGCAACAAAACTGTGACACAGCATAAAATATCTCCCAGCACCTCTCACTTTAATATTACTGATTCTGCCATAGGTTCATGGAAACTTCTTTGGTGGTAAGAAATGAAACTGTGGAATCTGTAACTTAAGGAACTTTGTCATCTTCTTGCTGTTCATTAAATAAGCTTCTAATTACCTCTGCTTGATTATATGTGGATGTATGTCAACAGTTTTTAGCAATTTTATATTACCTATGTCGCAAGGTAATGAAAGCTCTGAACAGATCACTTTGTCAGGAACGATGCTTTTTTCTGATATAATGAATGAGCGTGACAGAAAGTATATTACCATGGATCCCTGGAACGTGGGTACTGATCATGATGTAGACAGGCGGTTTGTGCAGCTGGAAAGACTAATGACTAAAGAAATAGCTTTGTATCTGGATATGCGCCTCTTGGAGAAATATGTACGTTTAAATATTACTCTGAGGGGGCTGCGTATTGACAAATTACCTGCCACACAGTTTTCTGAAGAGGAGTCTGATCTCTTAGATGAGTGGAAACAGGCTTCTCTTTCTTGTACTATTAGCTGGCTTCGTACTCTAATTAAACGTAATTTGAGAGCTCATGAAAAGTTGAAAAAGGAGATTTTGCATCTACAGGATGAGGTGGTGGGGGAGTCCTGTTATAGGATGCAAACCTTGAAAGTGAATGAGAAAATTTGTAAATTAGAAGGAGAGATCATCCAGAGGAAGCGCAATAAGCTAATACGTGACTTGAAGGACTATGAGATTGGCATACTGTTTTCATGGCAACGAGAACCTGTGCGCAGCAGGTCAAAGGTTAGGAACGTAAGTCAGAGGCAACGAGGCATTTCAGCATCTTCAGCGTCTTCATCAGAAAGGAATGTTCCCAAAAATGTAACTTTTGCTAATACCTCAGCGACTGCTAGCGCAGTTGAAGTGCTTGATGGTGCTTTAGTTTCATCTAATACAGGAGACTCCTTTCATACGAACAGTTTGAATAAGGGAAGAAATGGAAGGAAGGGAAGGAACCGCTTCAAAAAATTTACTGGTATGTGAAGATGGTTTCATTCAAGCAAATGTTGCTACAGAGACTTTAATGTGTATTAATTTATCTAACTTGGAATTGACTCATGATATGAAAAATGTTTTGTTTAAAGGCAGTAAATTTATACCAACATTTTTTCCTTCTCTTGCTGATATATATTTTGAAATCAAAGATTTCATTAGAAAGTTGTTGCTAAACATTTATTTTAAAAGAGAAGAGTTATTTTCTGGAAGTGCTGATTCCAATGTTTGTTGCACTGATTTAGATGATAGCCTTTTGAATTTGTCTATATATGATTTTGATGGGTCCGACCTTAATGAGTTGTGTGAAAATGATGAACAAGTAAACCATGAAAGTATTTATAACACTGGTTATGGAAAATTTATTGTACCATATCTAAGAAATGTTAACAAGTTTACAACCAATATCACTGTACCTGCCATTTCAATTTTCTTTAAAGTTCTTCTTAGGGAAATTGAAACAGCATATATAATATTTAGTAAGGAAAAAAGATGTTATAACTTAAGCAAAAATGAATGGCAAGCATTGAAAGAATTGAAAAAGTTCAAATCCAATTTTATATTTAAATGTGCTGATAAAGGTGGGAATTGGGTTATTATGAACAAATTTGATTATTGTGAGATGGTTGATATCCTACTTTCTAATGGTGAAGAATACAAGAAATTGGATTGTAAGCCAACCAAGATGTTTAATGATGAATTATTATTTTTGTTAGAAAAGGGAGAATGTTTGGTTTTTTTTGAACACAAAGATGTTTGCAGAATGTATATTAAAAAACCTGCTATACCCATTCTGTACGCTCTGCCTAAAGTACATAAAAACTTACAAAAACCACCTGGTAGGCCCATAGTCTCAGGGATAGGTTCCTGTTTTGGACAATGTAAACACTTTTTTAGATTTTCATCTGAAAGCATACTTATATAGGGTACCAGCTCACATTTCCAATACTCAAGATCTCATCAATAGTATATCCAAAATTAAATGGCATCAAGATTATTATTGGGTAACTATAGATGTTAAATCATTATATACAAACATAGACATCAGATGGGGACTGGATTCCATTTATGAAATGTTGGGTGAAGGGCCAAGAACTAATTTTTGGTAAGCTTATTAGAGTTTTGTTTGACCGATAATTATTTTTTATTTAATAATATTTTTTTCAGGTGAAAGGCACAGCGATGGGGGCAGCTTTGCGCCCTCATACGCTGTTATATACATGGGTTTTTATTTATCCCACTGACTTTTTTAGGAACAATGTGATATTGTATCAGCACTTTATTGATGATCTTATTTTCATCTGTAGGGGAGATATAATTGATTTTTTTGAATTTTTTGAGGTATTAAATAGTAATGGGCATAATCTTTCTTTTTCTTATGAATTAAATAGAACACAGATTAATTTTTTGGATCTGTCACTATTTGCAGATGGGGAGAATATAGGATTTAGGCCTTATAGAAAATCTACCTCAGTTAATATGTTTTTGCATGCGACGAGCATGCATCCTGATCATCTACTGAAGGCTTTACCTTATGGTGAATTTAAGAGAATTTCTGACCATACTAGTAACACTAGTGAAAAAACCAATGAATTGAATAAAGTTGTGTTGAGGTTGGGTGAAAGAGGTTACAACAAAACACAGTTATTAGCGTGTAGGGATAAAGTACTTGGAAGAAAATTACTTGGAAGAAAAGTAGAGATGATAAATTCTGAATCCAAACATAAAGAGTTGACTACGGAACAGAATAAAGATGTTGAAAAGCTTTTCTATGTAACGAAATTTGCTGCCTTTTCTGGTAAACTAGTGTCATTGGTCAGAAAATACTGGTATCTAGTCAGTGATGATGAATCCATTGGTCATTTATTCCCTAAACATATCACGTTTTCATATAAAAGAGGGAAAAATCTTAAGGAATTGTTAAATAATAATTTAATTGAAAGGAAAGAGAATATCATGACTTCAAAGTTGGGTACCTACCCCTGTGGTTTTTGCAATATTTGTGATAAGGTTATGAACCCGAGTGTTATCAATGATGTAAATTTTATTCCTAAACATCATTTCAATTGTAAATCAACAGGGGTGGTCTATATTTTGGGATGTTTATGTAAAAACATGTGGTATATAGGACAAACAAAAAGGATGGTAAGGGTACGGATTTTGGAGCATTTGAAAGGAACCAAACTTTGGTCAGCCCTGTTGCTAAGCACTTTCAAGAGAAACATGGAGGGTCTTCCAATAGTTTAACATTTTGTGTCTTGGGAAAGCCCTTTCTTCAGAGGGGAGATGATGTTGTAGGAAAACTACTGGAGCTTGAAACTAGAATGATTTTTAAGTTCCATACCTTAAAGCCTAATGGCATGAATCAAGAATTAGGTATTTAATGAATTATTTATGTTTAGTACACGTTCATTCATTCATTGATTTATTTATTTATTCATACATTTACATTTATATCAAAGAAATTTATGATCAGCTTATGGTCATTTTAAAAGTTTTTTCATTGTCTAATTAATCAATTAGGAGATTAAATTGTTAATTGTTAAAATGAGAATGTATATAAATGTGATGACTGTATTGAATTAATTGTGATCCTTGAAGGCGAACTGCCGTGGTACCAGATCGTTGAAATAAAGGAAAGTAAGATACTGGTGAATCACTGGCTGGTCGTGTGTCTTCTCCACTTTCATTGACTTTGTGAGGTGTTTAGCAAAAGATAATCTACAGTTTGAAAACTAACAACTCAAACAGCGAAACATGCATCAAGGCCTATTCAAATTTCTTGTAAAAATTTATTCAGTAGAGGTTATTACCTGGGGTTACCTTCCTCTTCATATAAAACAGCAATAAATAAATAAATAGAATCCCTCTCCTTTATTTAAAGGCACAGGCACTCAACTGTTTTTGATATTGCAGATATTGTTTAATAGCCTAGTAATATTTTCTCCAAATTGGAAATTTTTACTACTGCAGTAAATACAATGCAAAAAGTTATGTATGCTTTAGGAAAAATAAGGATTGGAGTTTGGTTTTGTACAGCTTTCTAGTTTTACTGAGCAGTGAAATTCTTCTAATAATGTACACTCACCCCCAGCAAGGTTTAGCTAAGCATGATTTGAAGTTCATGGACCTTAAACATTTTTCATTCTAATCTTCAGCTCCAAGTTAGAGATATGAAATCCCATTCTTATAGATACATTTTACTTATTATGGGTGCACAGGAACATGATTCTTTTCATTGGCTAGACCTTTCAGTGTGCAAAATTCTTTTAAAACTGCCCCAATTGGATCTTGCAGCAATTTAACACTTTGTTAGCTAGACATTATTCTAAATTTTGGCTCATGGAGGGAAAAATTTATCAGGACAATAAAAGCACAGTACGCTTTATAACCTGACAAGAGTGCAATAGTTCAAGAAACCAATAAACATAGTTTGCATAGGTCTGGACAGTGCTAACTTGATTGGCATTCAAATGGAGCTGGCAGTTCAGCCTGCTGGATGGTATGTTTTTGAAATGCCATTCTAATTCTGTGGGCAATAAAAAGTTTAAAAAGGTAAAAGTGAAAAGAAACTAAACTTTAGTAACTAACATTACTGATATCATGTGAATTAAAGATATATACTCATATCAAGAAAGGGGTCTACCACCCCCCGTACTCCCTGCCATGCAAAATTTTAAGTGCCACTGCCTTGTAGTCCTAGGGTGTGCATGGGGTGGAAACCCCTAATAAAAATGTCCATCATTTTAATGTCTCATATTCTTGAAAAATATTTGTCACTAAAACAAATTTCATGAAAAATAAGAGTAAGAATTATGATAGTATAATTACAGTCTCAGCTCACATCACTCCAGGAGCGGGGCTTGCTACTTCAGATCCTGGTGTGTCCTGATATAAATAATCACAGAAAATTCTTTGTCAATAGCCTTTCTATTGAAATATTTCAGAATTTCCTATCTGACAGTCTCCTAAAAAGGAAATGATTTACTTTCTCAGCCCCTACATCCCTAATCACTAGATATACTACTTATGTGGTGACCATTTTTCCAACTTTGTGCTATCGAAAAAGTAGCATCCTTAGCAGCTGACAGCGTGGAAACAAAGTTCCTAAAATAATTGGTACAGCTTAATATAGCCCATTGTAGAAATATTAAAATTACACAGTTGCATCACATGTAGCATAATAACAGTCATTAAGACCAAGTAGACCCAAACTATTTTGCTTACATACATTCCTGGTTGAATTTTGTATAAATGCCAAGAAAACTTTTCACTTGCATATTTAAAATAGATGCAGATTTAAATAAATGAAAAATATAACATGATTTTGTTGTTAAACATTGACTATTAATCTGATGTAGTACTCATTAATAATATATTAAAATACTTATAATTTATGAGTGTCCATTTAGATGCATGTCTCATAAACTGATTAATATAGCAAAATGTGATACAACAGATTATTCTTTATATTCAAAATAAACAAATATGTCCTGATGATATAACACTTCTCACTTAAAAGCATATAAAATATAATCATTTTGATATTCTAATTTATTTATAAAATCATGAAAAAATAATGGGAATGATAACCACAAGATTTCAGAAAATGTGTTTACTAAACTGTCAAAAAACATCAAGCACTTCAGCAATATGCCTTTCCAGGACTCAGTAACAAGTACAAAATAAGTATGCTTTCTACAGCAAAATATTAAGCAATTAAATACTAGCTAATAACAATTAAAACTACTAGGTCCACAGAACAGAATTCATTATTTAATCTCATACAGTAATCAAATTTTAAAAATATGCTTCTCTCTCTCTCAAATGACTTCTTATCAAAACACTCTTCCATAATAATAATAATAATAATAATAATAATAATAATAATAATAATAATAATAACAGAAGCACATTTATTATAAAACAAAACACTTTAAATCATTGCCATTGCTTATGACAACATAAAATCTGAATGGTAAGTGAATTTTGAGTTTTACAGCTCTTGGCTTTCCTCAAATTTTCTTGTAGTTTCATTTTGAATATTTGAAATCAGAACAACCTCAGGGTGGTTCCCAGGCCAACACCAGGATAAATGAAGAAAACCATGTTTTGATGAAGCCCCAATTCAATGGATGAAAGTGCTTAACATTTGTATTAAATTACTTTTTTAGCAGTTTTATACCAAATTTGCTTGGCTTCCTTTATTTACCTTGGTGTTGGCCTGGGAACCATCCAGAGGTTGTTCTGGTTTTGAGTTTTTTACTTTAGAAGTTCTCTGTATTTCTGGTTGACTTTGAATATGCTTTACCTATTGAGTCCTGAACACAAAGGCAAGCAATAGCATATATAACACCTAAAGTACTGCAAGAATATAATCTTTTGCAGATATATGGAATGTGACTGTTAATATTGTAGTACATGGAGCATGCTAATTATGCCCCATAATTGGAAAAAAAGATGATGGTGTGGGAAAGGTGCTTAAAAAAGTTTAAGTGTGCAAAGTGCTGCAGTTATGCTTTAAAATCATGGAAAATACATGATAGTTTAGTACTTTTCTGATATCAGAAAGGTGTATAGCAGGCTTTTGTTAAGTACCTTTCATAGCTGTTAAGCTCTTGCCTCATGTTAAAGTGCTAACAGCTGTCAGTGATCACCACAGAACAGTAATAGGAAGTGCAGAATGAAGTGTTTAAGAGCTTTGCTATTTATTGACTTTAATTCTACTTTATTTCATGCTTGTATATACTATAGAGCTAAATAAGTTACAGATTTAAAAGCTATAAAGCATTTTATAATAATATTCTTTTTTCCTGTAATTCATTACGTATTGAAGAAGCTAAACCTCCATATAGCTTCATAGATTCATAGGTTCTTGCTAAATTGACAGCCAAAAGAGACCATCATGAAGCTCAGCCCCATCACACAATACTGATGTGAAATTAGCAGTGTACCCACTATGCAGACTTTCTCCACGTTCCCAATGAAAATTTGAGATCACTCATCCAGTCATCCAGACTGGTTTTAAAGGTTGCTAGGGAAGTGCTATGCTTGATAGGAAATACCAGCCTATTCAAGAAATGGAGTATTTATTGGGTTAGTTATCTATTACACCATCTGGTCTTATTGATGTCATAGTGTAGGTTTAGGTCTATAAAACAGGTGTTTGCTTTACCACTTGTTCTATTTAGGTGAAGGAGTTCAGAAAGTGCTGGGTTAGTCATTACACAGAAAGCTAAGCAGAAATATAATTTTTGGAGTTTGTATGGCACTGAGTAGAGTGACAAAGCTTTTAGTCTATCAGATTAGTCAAGGGTACTCAGACATGAGATTATTTGGTGACAAAATGTTGAGGTCTCTCAAGCTGGATTACATGTTTGGTGAGGTACTTGGTGAAGGGTGCATTATGTTTAATGATGGGCCTAATAATGGCTGACTAAAATGTGATTTTAACCACTTTGGACCTTGAGGAGATGGCACAAAGAATAAACTGTGCAGGGACATGGTGGTCAAAGGTGAGTTTGTTAACAACATACAAACCCAAGGCACTGACGGTTGTGCCAAATTTAAGTGGAATGTTATCTATATGGTAAGCAGGAGAGATATTAGATTTACCAAAGGAAACTATACTGCATTTCTAGAAGTTCAGGATAAATCCATGATTAATATGTTGAGCATTTGTTTGGTCAAGTCTTTGCTGGAGAATTTTTGTATCAAAAGTGAATTTGATAACTGCTCCAAGTTGAAAATCATCACCAAACATGGTTAGGTAAAGTCCCTTGATACTGCGTTGTATAACACAGAAATATATTGTAAAAAGAGGAGGGGATCTAGGACAGATCTTTGTGGGACACCACTGGTAGGTTTTTTTCTGTACAGCAAAAAACCCTGACCTTAAACTTATGGACTGTTCCAGACAGCCAATTGCAAATCCAGTAAAGTATGTATGAGTTAATGGTGAGTTTGCCAATAATCCCAGATGCCAAAAGGCCTTGGAAAGGTCTTGATAAGCAATATGCACTTATGCTTCCTATAAGTGGCCTCATGTACTACAAAAATATGATTTAATTTCACTTAACTCAGCCCATTGACCATCTGTCCTCAAGATGGATGTTAACATTCAACTATTTCTCAAACAAATAACAATGAGTTATGACCAGAGACCCACTCATATTTGCCTATAACACAGTTTGTTAAAAAACAAGATATGCTACTTCTGCCATCAGGAAAATATCCCTATGGCAGATGTTCAGAATTCAACAAAGCAGATTTCTTCTCACAATAATTATGCACCAATGTGTCAGACAATTTTAATACCTCTTAAAAAATCTTATGAAACACTATATCTTTAATTAAAGCAACAACTTTCAGAGGGTTGTGCCAATTTTATTTTCAGCTGTTGTATAATTCCTTCATAAAGGCAGATATAGTCAGTAACAAAGTAATGTTGGTTCTTATAGTAAGTTGTCCTACTATACTGCAACTGTCCCATCAGCATTCTTAGGTTCATAAATAAGATCTTATCTTTCCTGGTTATAATCTTATCAGTCATCCTTAGCTAGAATCTCAACATCAAAGACTGTCTGTGAGGCCAGATTTTCCATTTATGGGCTTTCTTAAAAAAGTTATATTTTTTGTTACAGACTCTTCTAGCCTGACTGAGTTTGCCTAAAGACAAGGCCACATGTGTGTGAGGAAGCTGGTACTTTTGCCATGGAGGAAATAAACGCAGCATTTCTTTTCCTGTATAGTTTGATGCAGATTGTAGAATTTTCTACAAAATGTTGGCCATCTAAATAATTTATTATTTTTGAAAGGAAAAGGAAAATCTAAATTTCATTTATTGCTTATCATATCCTGGAAAACTTGATGAAAGCAACTGGGTTTCACTGACACCAGCAACAAATTATTCAAATAATGAAAAAAGCAACAACACTGCATACTATTTATAAACATGGTCCAGAATCACACAGGACTGATGCATGGCCTAAGCCAAATAACAAAGCCCAGTATCATTCATAACATAAATATAGGACATGGGAGTTACCACATACACAGTAATGTAAGTGAGGAGACCTAGTTCATAGCTGATATGGAAGTGGGGAGCTGTGGCACAGTGCATGATTCACTGACAAATGAATAATGGAATACTCTGCGTTGAAGGGACCAAGAGTTATAGATATACAACTGAAAGCAGCCCATGCAAACTATAATAGACCAGCACCTGAACCTGAATAGATGATAATGTGTTGCTCCATATGCACTGCATGATGTGACACCTTGTGAAATACTTAAAATAATAAAGTGATGTGAATGTACTTCCTGATGTGAAATACAATGCACAAAGGTACAGTAATGCAACATAATATTGTCCTGGCTCCAATAAAGTTATATCAACAAGCTCCTTCCAATGGGAGCACCATAAGTACCAGATCCCTTAATTAACATACTGTGATGACAAAGGAGTCTGAGAAATCCCTGAATTTCTCCTAATTGTGATCGTGGAGTAGGGATCAGACTTTTTTACTACCTATACATGATATGTGTCTTACCATCACAAACTGCAAAGTGTCATTGCAATAGCAACTGTCAGAAGTGAGAGCCAATGTGGCAATGTCTGTGCATCACACAATCAACAATTCAATGCCATTCTTTTGTAACAATGACAAATGGCATAGAAGCAGAGAAATTGTAACCTACAATCATATTAGGAGGCATATGTCTTCCATATGTTCACAGAAAATGTGGACATAAAATAGTACAAGTGTCAGCTGTCAGCATCAGTCTACAATTTTGATAAAGAGAATTTGTCAGAGGAGCATGTATAATCAATTCTAATCTTAAAGGTTAGGTTAACAGCTTCACTTCTGCAGCAATGTAGTCTGCAAAAGTAGAAACCAGCAAGAAACACAGTATATATGCCGTGTGTGTGTGTGTGTGTGTGTGTGTGTGTGTGTGTGTGTGTGTGTGTGTGTGTGTGTGTGTGTGTGTGTGTGTGTGTGTGTGTGTGTGTGTATCAGGTACTCATGGGTGACCAAATGACACTCACCCCAAACTCCAAAAAAATAGCCCTACCTACGTACTTAATGAAGTATAGTATGAAGCCACGTTAACTGATGATTTAGATAAAATAATTACAATAAACTGCACTAACATTCTAAGTAATATTAAATCTCTCATACAGAAATAGTATAAGTTTTTTTTACAATGGAAGACAGGTTATATATAAGCAAAATGATTATTTCCAAAAGTATTATATCTCAGACAAGCCCTTTCTCTCCCTCCCCCAACCAGGCTATCACAGAAAAGGCTATCATGTATCAGCTGAATAAACTAATGTTAAGCTTCTTATGGCATCCTAATAAATCCAGAATAGCTATGAATCACCATTAAAATGACTGGGAGGAGGAAGGATTCAATCTTCCAGATATATAAATATACATATTGTCATCTATCATAAAAACAATTTCATTATGGTTAAATAATGCCTACTCTGCCACATGGAAACAACTGCAAGAAAAGATATGGCTACAATCAGGTTTTACATTACCATATCAATATATAGAAATGGTATTAAACAATTTTCTCTGGTTGATGAATGAACATTTTATAGAAAGCAAACATAAATATATAAATTCCAAATTCATAAAAAAATATATTAAATTGTTATAAAACCTTCATAAATAGAAAGCTCAACTTAAAATATTGGTCATGCATGCACACAAAATAACATTAAAACCTTTGATTTTCACAAAATAAAGGCACTTAGGAAAAATGAATTGCTTTATTGGCATCAGTTGTTAGAGTCTGGGGAAGTTCTGACAATGGAATATAAAAGAAGTAAATTTGATTTAGGCAATTACTTATGGTTAAGTATACAAGACAGAAGGCAACATATTTTAAGTATACTACAGACAATGCATCTGACATTAATTAATTAATTAATTAATTAATTAATTTATTTATTTATTTATTAATTAATTTCATTTTATTTTACATTTGTTGACTGGGAGATTCCGACTGGATACATGTCCATTTTCAGTGGAGGCCCATGGAGAAAAGGTCCACAGAGTAATAACATACAAGTAAGATATTTATACATACCAAGCAAATTTTCTTAGGAAAACACATGATTTTATAAGGTTGCATAGGATTACAGTTTCAAAGTACAATATTCATTGGTATTAGCAAGATTTATCAAAATACCTTAGTTTAAAAGTTTAAAAGTAGGATAGTACATATCAGGAGCTAGGATCCGCCACATTACACACGCACTCAAGTCACTCCAAAGCAAGTACAAATATGACTCCGTCATTGTTCATGCTGGTGTGAATGACCTGAGACGTACCTCCTTGGACTACATGAAAAGAGACATAGAGGAGCTCTCCGATTATGTAGCCCAGGCTGGTATGACCCTGACCCTGAGCAGCATCTTGCCCTCACCAAGAATGATACCACAATACAAAGACAAGATGATCAGCTTTAACAATTGGCTCAAGTACTGGTGTCATTCTAAGGGGATCCAATGTCTGTCTGCCTGGGATGACATGTTGGACAAGCCACGCTGCTTCGCAAGGGATGGCTTACACCTGTCACCACTGGGCTTCCGGATATTGGCTAAGGCTCTTGCCACCCCATAGTGCCTTTTAGGCAAGTCTCATAAGACAAACCCACCTCCTTAGAAAACAAAACTGGACAAAAACTAAGGGTAATGCTGCTCAATGCCAGAAGTCTAAATCTCAACATGCAGGCACTTGATGCACTCCTCAGCATGGAGAACATCGACGTCTGTGCAGTAACTGAAACCTGGTTCAAGGCTCCTGAGAGCACCCCAGCACTACCAGGCTATACCTCGTATCATGCTTTTCGGCCCCAAAACCCGGGCTGAACCACAAAGGGAGGGGGAGCATCCATATTCATCAAGAACACCCACACCTCCAGGTTAGTAGCAACGCACGAAGCATCAGAGACCATACAGGTGCAACTAACCATAGGCAAAACTGCTATACAACTGGTAGCATGTTACAGGCTACCCTCCCAATCTCAAGAACCCCACTCAGCCTTCCTGAAGACATTGGAGGATATGAATGTATCACAAAATACCATCATACTGGGAGACTTCAACTACCCAAACATAGATTGGGTACATTATTCTAGCCCTAATACCCTAGCCCAAAGGTTCCTGGAATTCATAAATTCAAATGCACTGGAACAACTAGTCACCTCTCCCACTAGGGGAGATAATATACTAGACCTGATCATCACAAACATGGGGACAAAATGCTCCACACCGGAAGTATACCCCTCACTAGTGAGATCTGACCACAAACTAATCACCCTGGATATACATATCCCACCTCCACCCCCAGCACAAAAGACCACAGTGAAAAACTTCTCAAAAGCAGACTTCACTCTTCTTAAGACTGAGATGGTATCCTTTAAGCCCACTGTGCCAGTGGATACCATATCCCACAATGCCGAATCCTTCACAAATGCTTTCTATGGACATCTCCAAGAATGCATGGATCATGCAATCCCAAACAAATCCAAGTCCCTCTCCACCAAAGGTTAGCGTCCTGTCTGGTGGACCTCAGCCATAAACAAATTGTATAACAAAAGAAGGAAGCTACTGCACGTCAGAGCAAAATCCCATGAAGGGAAGACATCTCTGATCAACATTAGCAGAAAACTACGTTCTCTCATAAAAACATCCAAGGCCAACTTTGAGAGAAAAATCGCTAAGGACACTAAAGATAACCACAAAGCCTTCTTCAGATATGTTAGAAACCTGGGCAGAAACCCTCAGATATGCTCAGAGTTGGTTCACAACAACAAAAAATACACTGAACCCACAGATATTGCCAACATTCTGGCTGACAGGTTCAGTGCCAATTTCTCCCCTCCTTCATCCCCAAAAGAAGAAATACTTATCCCAGCTGAATGTAATCTCCCTGTCATCTCAGATGTCCAAGTGAGAACCACCCTAAACAAAGCAAAAAACACAGCATCAATGGGACCTGACGGTATCCCGGGTTGCGTGTTACGTGAACTCCAAGAGGAGCTACACCCACACATAAAAATGCTAACCTTAGCCTTACTTTGGGATATGTACCTGAACACTGGCGTACAGCAACAGCGATCCCACTCCACAAGGGGGGTGCCTCTACAGACCCTGGAAACTACCACCCCATAAGCTTAACCAGCCTGGTCTGCAAAGCTATGGAAAGAATCATTATGGAACTCATAAACAGAGACATAGGGGACCTACAGACACTTGACACCACCCAGTTCGGCTTTGTAAAGGGCAGATCCTGCCTTTTAAACCTGGTTGACTTTTTAGAAACAGTCACTAGAGCCATTGATGAGGGCAAAGCAGTCCATACAGCATACCTGGACTTGGCTAAGGCCTTCGACACAATACCCCACTCAGGCATCATAGATAAGCTCAACAGCTTAAAAGTAAACCCTTATGTCACTAGATGGGTTGCAAACTGGCTAAAGGACAGAACCCATGAAGTTAAAATCGCTGGAGCAATGTCAGACTCAAAGCCAGTCACAAGTGGTGTCCCACAGGGATCTGTCCTGGGACCCCTCTTGTTCGGCATTTATTTCTCAGATGTTAAAGCAAACATGGGAGGGCTGTGGCTGACAAAGTTCGCAGATGACTGCAAACTAGGCACCATAGTCGATACACCAGCAGACACACACATCCTACAAAAGGCCTCACAGAAACAGACAACTGATGCCGGAGTCACGGCCTTAAACTAAATACCAAAAATGTATAGTCATCCCTTTGGGAAAAACAAAGTACCCACAAATTATCACATAGACAGCAACCCACTGAGTATGGAAAAAGTAATCAGAGACCTAGGGACCCAAGTCGACAGCAACCTCTCATTTGACACCCACGTTGCCAAAGTGGTTAGAAAAACATTCTACCTTGCACACCTCATCATGAAGGGATTCACATCCAGATCCAAGGATGTCATTGTACCCCTATATTCCTCCCTCATCAGACCCATGATTGAGTACAATGCCCCATTTGGTATGTACCTCACCCGGCATTTGCAACAGCTGGAGAGACCACAAAAGTATCTCACCAAGAGGATCAAGGGTCTTCAACATATGTCTTATTCTGCCAGACTAAAGAAACTTCAGCTCTATTCAGTAGCATACCACCTGCTCAGAGGTGATCTCTGCCTGACGTACAAGGCCATGTCCAATCAGGATCTGATGGACATGCTCCACCTCAAAAAATCCAAATCCATCAGGACCACGAGAGCTAAAGACTTAAACCTCGGCACAAGTATGAATAGGACATGCTGGAGGGATAGATTCATAACCCAGAGGCTTCCCATGCTTTGGAACAAGATCCCAGTTCGTATTAGGCAGAGCCCCCTCACTGACTCTCTTCAAGAGAAATCTTGATGAGTGGATGGGAGATCGTAAGTTTACCTCAGGGGTCACATCTGTGTCACTGCTAGACAGGGGCACAGTAAACTAATTCTATTATATAAGGGGACCTTCATTGTGTCACTACTAGACAGAGGCACAGTATTCTAAATTTATTCTGTACATTTTTTGCACCATTTCATGGGGTGGCAAAAGCCACATCACTATGGCTAGGCTTACAAATGCCCCAGGGCAGATAGCCTAGTACTATACTATGAAACTATGAAACTATGAATGTACAGGATTCCAGAGATAACATTGCTTGAGACAAACATAAGTAAGATGAGGCTGAGAGAGAATGTTATAGTTTGTCTTGCAGGTAGTGGTGGATTTGGACTGTTGGGGAAGGTGTTTGCAGGTGAAGCACCTTAGGGTTTGATTATGGTTCTTATACAATGGATAGAAGTGAGTGGAAGCAAGACAGTGGGTGGGAGGATGAGTATAATAGGGGGTCAACCTGGTGAGTGGCAAGGGCATTTCCATGTGAGTATTAGGTGTTCTTTTAGTAGTTTTTTGAATTTAACCATTGGGCTGGCAGAGGTAATGGCAGAAGGTAATGAGTCACAGATTTTACCTATGTAGTTGGGGAATAGTGAGTTACCTGCAGTGCTGAGTTGTTGGTTTTGGTCACCTTGATTAGTCTTTTTTCACTAGAGCGAAGTTGTCTGGGACTGGCTTGTAGTTTAAGTAGATTAGATAGTGCTGATGTTTTTTTCAAGAAGTAGTAGGAGTTTATGTGCAAAAGAGCTGGTGGAGTGAGAGGAGATTTGGGAATTCAAGCCAATTAAGTTGATGTAGTGACTGACAGTGGTGAGCTTGGTAGGGGGCACCAGTAGCAGATCTGGTAATTTTATTGTAGCAGATGTTGAGCTTGGCCATTTCAGTTTTGGGTAGGTTGGTGAAGATAGAAGAGGCTTATAATAGTGATGAAAGGAGGTGGGTTTGAGCTGTGGTTGTTCTGGCAATTTGAGTTAGAAATGGTTTATTTTTATAAAAACTGCCCAGTTTTTTATGGATGTTTTTAATAGTTTGGTTAATATGTAGATCGAACTCGAGGTTGTTGTCAGTGGTCACTCTTAGCTGTTTAGTATGAGTGTCTGGAGAGATGATAGTCCTATCTCTGGGCATGATATTGAATGAGTTGGGCATTGGAGTGGATTTGTTTAGTTTAAATAGCAGCAGTTTGGTCTTTTTGGGATTAAGTAAAAGGTCGTTGATAAGAAACCAGGTTTCAGTAATTTGAAAGGCTTTTTGGGTAATGGAGAGGTGTTTGTGGGGTTATTGGCTGAGCAGACTAATGCTGAGTTGTCAACATATTGTATAACAGTTGCATCTTGGAAGATGCTGTTGAGATCATTAATAAAGATGGAGAAAAGAAGGAGACCTAAAATGGACCCTTGTGGGATTCCAGTAGTAATATGCAGCAGTGTAGATAGGTTGTTGTCCCATCAAACTGCTTGTTGTCTACCTTGTAGATAGTTCTGGAACCAGCCTAGTGAGTGATTACTAAGGCCAAGGTTAGTGAGGGAGTGGAGCAGTTTAGGATGGTTGACCATATCGAAGGCTTTTGACAGGTCCAAGAATATAGCAGATGTTAGTTTACCTAAGGGACTGTTTTTTTTGATGAGGTTTGTAAAGGAAAAAAGGGCTGTAGTTATACGGTGGGCAGGTCGGAATCCAGGCTGGGTAGGAGACAGTAGTTGGTTATTAAGTAGGTATGGCATAAGTTGGTAGTGTATACATTTTTCAAGAATTTTTGACCATGAGGACAGGATGGGAATAGGGTGATAGTTGGTGAAGTCAGTGGATGCACCACCTTTATGTAAAAGGATTATGTAGAGGTTTTTCAGATAGATGGGATGGTGCTTTCTGATAGGGATCTGTTAAGTAGAATGGAGAGTGGATAGGTTAGCTCATTAGCAGCCAACTGGAGGTATTCTGTGGAGATGACATCAGCTGCTAGGGTAGTAGGTTTAAGTTTAGTTAGTAATTTTTTGACTTAATTTGTGGGGATGGGTTGAAATTGAAAGGTAATTTTGGGACAAACTGCAGGTTTGGGGATACTGGCAGTAGTAGGAGTGGGTTATTGTTGAACTAGTTTGTAGATGGTTTCCATGAAGTATTTATTGAATGAGTCAGGCATATCTGTGATTTCACTTGTGGAGGTCGGTGGTGGGGTGGAGGGTTTTCCAGGGCAAAGTACTTTATTTATTCCTGCCCAGAATTTTTTGGGATTGTGTTAGTGCCCATTTTGCAAATGTAGAAAATAATTCTGTTTGTCCAGGAGAATAGTTATTTTAGTTTCATTTCTAAGTTTTTGGAATTGTTCTCTAGTTGCTGTAGTTTTTGTGGCTCTCCAGTGATACCAGGCTCTATTTCTTTGTGCTATCTTATTTTTAGTCTCTTTGGTGATCCAGGTGGCTATATACATGTTGAGTTTTGTGGTACGAGGTTGGGCATGGGTATTTAGGATTTTTAGGAAAGTGTTATTGAATTGATTAACAGCTTCTTCTAGGGGAATTTCTTTTAGTATGTTCCATTTTTGATATTTTAGTTCAAGTTTGAATTTGTTTGGATCGAAGTTATGTTTGTTTTTGGTAATTTGAAATAGTGGGGTAGAGTTGGAAGGGTCTATATCAGAAGCTCGGATGGTTAAAACTGAGAAAGTTCTTTGGTCAAGCTGTAAATATCAAAGGAAGTAGTGAAGACATGGAACAGTGATTTTTTTTTTCCCAGGGAAAAAAATCACTGAGCCATTTTCGGGAGTTTGCCATTTCCTCTAATGTTGTGCGATCTTGGAATTGGTATATTTAAGTTGGGGGATGTGGGCACAGCCCCCCCACATCGGGGAATTTGGGGGGAGAAGCCCCCCACTTTATGTTGTGTTTGCATTTTTTTTTGTTTTTGTGGAGCAGCGATTTTTTTCCCCTGGGAAAAAATCGCTGTTCCATGCCTTCGCTATTTAGTATCTTCGATATTTGCAGTTCAATCAAAGAGCGTTTGCTCTTTTAATCATTTGAGCTTCTAATATAGACCTGAGTTGGTATGGGTTTTGTATTTTAGTAAGAAGGTGGTTGGTAGTCACAGAGGGTGTCTGGTAGAACACTTACTTGGTATCGAGCACTGGTCTTGTTTATCAAGATCCAATCTAAGAGACTTCTTTGGTTTTAATGTTTCCTAGCCTAGTGCTAGTGTGAATGACTTGGGATAAGCTATAGAGATTAATATGGTTGGTGGGGTTAACAGTTGAGCATGTGTGTCAGTCAATATTAAAGTCACCTAGGATGATTGTTTCTTTTGATTAACCCAATGTAGAAGGGCTTCTAGGGAGGGAATATTGTTGCTAGGAGTTATATAGCCAGTGATAATATTGATTGATTTTTTTCTCACTAAGTTTGAGTTTGGCTAGAAGAAATTCAAAAGTATTGAGGGGAGGGATTGGAGGATCAGTAGTACATGTTTTCATGTTGTTTTTGTAAAGTAATGTTATCCCACCCCCTTTTTTGGATAATCTATCATTGTGTAATACATTGTACCCAGGTGGGAGGAATTCACTGTTGTGTGTTTTAGGTTTTAACTATGTTTCAGTTAGGAATAGTAGATCAGGGGAATAGGAGGCTATCAAAGTATGTATTACGTGAACTTTGTTGTTTATGCTTCGAATTTTTAAGCTTAGTAGTAGAAGGCTATTTTTTGGTCTATGGAAGGAAGACTGGTTGGGTGAGAGGCATGGAAAAGAAGGTGTATTTGTGCAAGGGTTTGACCCTGGGTCGGGGTGTATGTCTCTGGTTAGAATCAGTTGGTGGCTAATATGATGTAGGAGTTTAGACAGTTTGATTAGAATGGTAATGTATGTATTTGTAGTAAGTGATTTGGTAGAGGTAAGGAGGGGTTTCCCGGAGGAAGGTGGGAGAGTAATATGGTGGTGACTACTTGGGGATATGTGTAGACTGTAGTGATGGGTGGGAGATGTGTGAGATGAGGTATGCTTTGATGGGGTTGTAATGGTGGCATTAAGTATGGTTTGGTAGGATGTAAGGTAGTGGGTTAGTACAAGGAGAAAGAGAATGGTTTGATTGACTGCATGCATGGTAATTGGCTTGTGATAGTGTGGGTGTGTCCTGTTAGTGGGAGGGGTGTATGGGTTGGTGAACAAGGGGACTAACTGATGAGGAGGATTTTGCTAGATACTAATTGGTGTAGGCTAAGTGGGTGAAGCAGTTAGGTTAGGCGGGTTTCTTAAAAAACAATCAGTAAGCCTGGAGAGGGGAATGCTAATTTAAATATTGCTAGTCTGTTAGAATATTTTGATAAAAAAAAATTGTAAAGAGTTATACTGGTAAGCAAGACCTATAAAGCTTTCAGTAGAAAGGGGAACTAGACGCTGACTCCAGCACTATATACTGTTAGTTCAGGAGAACCCAGGACTATGTTACCTAGTTAAACATATAGGAACACAGGAGACTGCTACCGGGAATGGGGCCCAAATGCAGATACATCTAGTCTGATTACCAGTCCTGCTTACAGATTGTACAGTGTAAAATATTAACCCGTAGGCACAAAATTATCTGTTTCAGGTTGATCTTTTGTAGGTGTTCAGCTTACAAAATGTACCAAAATTCATAGAGCATATGTCTTTTTAATAACACAAGTTGTACATGGAAAAGGCTACCTATCAAACATTTATAAAATATTTAAGAAAATTAAATTATATCACAACAAAAACCTTTGGGATGACAATAAAGCAATCAACAATCAATTTCCAACTGATAATGATACAAAATGTAATACTTCTCTCCACAAACCAAACATCTCTATCATTACAATGGAAGCTTTTTACATGGAAGTTTATTCATAGGTCCTATATAACACCAAATGTAAAGAGAATTTAAGGGCAGACTGGCAGCATATGTTCTATGATTGTCATTTACTTAAGTCATTTTGGGACAAAATTTATGTCTTACAAATTGCTTTTAATGATAATTTTCACTTGTCTAAATCTCTGATTTTATTTAATGCACCCATACTCCAGTGTGTTCCTAAAATAACGTTTCCACTATTATGAACATTATTAGAAAATACACGCAAAACCATAATTACAAATTGGAAAAGTGAGACTTAACCCGCATTTAAGGAATATAGAGCCATTGTATTGAATGCATCAAGAATGGAAATGAGAACCATCAGGAGCAGAGCAGAAAGAATAACAACTAACTATAATTCGCAGCTAAAGATATTAGAAATTCTGGAGAGAGATGACTTAAACACTAATCAACTTAAATATCAAGTCAATGCCAAAATGTAAATCATCTGTATAAACCAGGACACCTTTGTATATAGTTTGATTTGAAGTTTTTGTGGCTGTTAATTTTATACTGTTGTTAACCTGTTTTAACTATGTATCATATTACAAAGTTACTGAAAATATATTCACTTTAAATAATTCAATAAAAATATTTAAGCAAAAAAAAAAAGAATACTACTCCAAGTTTACTCTGCAACGCTGCAAAATGTAAGTGGACGTATCTGGGGTCCAATTTCCCCACAGGAGATAACACCAAGCAAAATATCTATACCATAGCACATTTCTCTGAGGTTCTGGGGGCCATAGACTGCACACACATACCAATAAAATCCCCACCTGGTGTGAACAGGGATGGAAATACATAAACAGAAAAAGCTATCACTGTATCAGTTGTCAATCCTTCTATGTGGCCCACCTAATCACAAAAGGCTTTACATCCAGATCAAAAGAGGTCATTGTGCCCCTCTACGCATCACTCATCAGACCCATCATAGAGTACAATGCCCCATTTGGGATGTACCCTACAAGACACCCGCAACAGCTGGAAATACCACAGAAGTACCTCACCAAGAGGATCACTGGCCTCAGGGATCACTTCTGTGGCTCTGCTCGACAGGGGCACAGGAAAATAATTTTCTTGGGTGGGGAAAGCCAGGGTACCTTTTTGGCTAGGCTTATATAGGCCATATGGCTAATAGCCTAGCACCTACCTATGAACCTATGAATTGACAAATCTTCTGTAAAACTCAAGGGCTCATCTATAAAGTGTGTAGGTAAATGTGGCAGTTTCCACGACTCCCACACATGGCATACCTGTGACCTGTACAAATGGTGTTTAATGTAAGCATATGTATCGTGAAGAACCCTGCTACATATTATATTTAATCAGTTAAATACATACCTGATCTGTGATTGAAAGTCTCTGTGAAATAGCCCATGTACTCTATGGACCTCTAACTAAGATGGCCACTGTCCCCTTTTTCTTGCCCAGTAAACTATACTCCATATGCCAGTTATTTAAGGCTTACATTCAAAACTTGGAGACTGCATTGGTCGACCAGCATGTGATCAAATGGCAGTTTTCAAGTTGGCAGAATGTCAAACCAAAATGTATCAACTACATTACAGCAACCGGATAGTGCAGTTCGAATATTTGAGATTGATATTGTGCAGGGAGATCACGCTTCAGTGAGGAACAATGAATTAGCTCATTTCCTCACTGTAGTGTGATATCGGAGTTGGTATATTTAATATTCAGGGGGTGTGGTGGGTGCAGGGGGGAGTAGCCACGCTGCAAAATAGTAGAATTAATGTACCATTGACTGTAGAGTGTAATGGTATGTTAATGTGCATAGCAGGATTTGACTGATGTCACCTCCTGCTATGTCGAATACATCAAACTACGGATGTCGATGTATTCATTTTTGCCTTGGTTGCTGTTTCGAAATTCTGAATGCAGCATTTCAGGCTGACATTCTAAATGGTCGACCAAAGGGGATTTGGAATTTCAATAGTAAACTCTTATTTAGTCTCAGGAAATGACAGACAACCTGTTTTATTTGCATATCTTTGTTAAGTCCTATGTTCTGGATATAAACTGATTACTCTCAGTTGTAAATTAACCTAACACTTTCACCAACATCCTCTTTACTTTACAGAAAACAGATGATTTCACTCACATTTACACATCTGACAACATGGTAACCCTCCAAAAAATTACTCAGGAAGCTTTAAAAGCCACTGAAATGGCTTTCTAACTCATAAATCAAGCTCAGCCCAAAAAAAGTCAAAACAACTATTTTTTCCCCAAATCCCTCTCGCATGAAAAAATGAAATTTAAAGTCCTCTCTCTTAAAAATACAACCATTGAAGTTACTTCTTATAGGAAACTATTACAAGTGATAGTGGATGAGAAGCCTACATTTGACCTGCATATACATAATCGCATAAGAAAAACTCATCAAAAGCAACAGGAGCTTTACTAATCTCCAGGTTTCATAGAAACTAAAACTTGAACAATGCCATAACAAAGTTGCTATACTTGCAGCACATACCCCTTTCGGAACCCACTACTATATAGCACTGAAAAGCCTTAATTGGTTAAACTGCCAGATCAACTAATATATACACAATTTCTTATCACCTACAAAATTATCAAGCATCCATCTACCTATCCAGCACAAAGAAACATTCTATAAAACTATGTTCCCATTCAGTCATTATGATCCATTGACCAAAATCTCCTGTCTGTCTACAAACCTAGCAAATCTGCTAGGCATAGTCTGTACATGTACAAGGTTGATGAGGCCTGGAACTGCTTACCAAAATCCATCAGGTCTATACCATCCATCCCATCTTTCAAGACAACTCTGAAAAATGTCCTAGCTAAAATATGACTCTGGTCTTGCTCAAAACCAGGATAAGCTATATCCCTAAATGTGAACAAATACCTTTTCATTCCTTATACCTCCATATTCTCACTTCTTCACTTACTTCCTTATTTCTATTTAATTCTCTTGCTTGAATTTCTCTCTAAATATATTATAAACCTGTTTTCCCTCACTTCATATTGCAGTTCCTATTTGTGATAGACTAACTTACCTTTAATTCCTCTACAAACTTTCTAAAATTTCTCTAAATGTGAAATGATTGTTATATACCGTATATCAATTCTTAACCAATATTTTTATTATGTTTAATTTGTTGTAATTATTTAAACTGCAGATGTTTTTGTTTTATTTTTGAAGACTGTAAAATTATTGTTCATAAAATGTTTTGCAATAATTTTGAGCTTTTCTTCATGGGCCTCCACTGAAAATGGGCTTCTACCCAGTCAGACTTTTCCAGTACTCAAATGTCAATAAACAAATAAATAATGTTTTCTAGGGGAGACTTCCACAAGGACATCTGGTTGGAGATGCAGGTTATGCACTGGAACCTTGGCTCATGACACTCATGAGAAACTCTCACAACCCCACTGAGCAAGGTTACAACTAAGCACATGCTCAGACCTGAAGTATTGTAGAACCTGTCTTTGGCCTGCTCAGGATACATTTGTGATGTCTAGATACGTCTGTAGATGCCTTGCTATATGACCACCCACCTCTGTCAAAATACTGACAGTCTATGCCATAGTACATAATACTATTGTTATGAAACAGTTGCAGCAGGGAGATCAAAGCCAAGGAGTGCAGTTCCCAGCACCATAGGCAGGGCCAGATTAGCCAGCAGACACAAATGAGGAGTCAGATGAGGAACTATCAGCTGGGTATGATCATGGCAGATGGAGGTGTACACAATATGCTATGTCCCTGACTAGGAGGCTGAGAATACCAGGCACACATACTAACTAAGTGAAAATGTAAAGAAGCTAAGTACATACAAACAGTAACAAAGATGAATGCAAAATCAGCTGCCTTTACTTACCCATGTACTGGCTGTGTTATTTGAGCATCAGAAAGAGGTAATCCCAGAGAAAACAACTTTATAAGCTACATTAACCAGGGTAAGTAATGAAACTATAGTCATCATCATCTCCTTTCATCTGTTCCTGTTAGGGGTCGCCACAGCAGATCACCTGTTTCCATTTCTTCCTGTCCTCTGCATCTTGCTCTGTCACACCAACCACCTGCATGTCCTCCCTCACCACATCCATAAACCTTATCTTAGGCCTTCCTCTTTTCCTATTACCTGGTAGCTTCATCCTTAGCATCTTTTTCCCAATATACTCAGCATCCCTCCTCAGCACATGTCCAAACCAACGTAATTGTGTCTCTCTGGCTTTGTCTCCAAACCTTCCAACATGGGCTGACCCTCTAATATACTTATTTCTAATCCTGTCTATCCACATCACACCCAGTGCAAATCTTAACATCTTTAATTCTGCCACATCCAGCTCAAACTCCTGCCTTTTTGTCAATGCCACTGTCTCCAACCCATATAACATTGCTGGCCTCACTACCCTCTTGTAGACCTTCCCTTTCACTCTTACAGGTACTCGTCTGTCACAAATCACTCCTGACACTCTTCTCCACCCACTCCATCCTGCCTGTACTCTCTTCTTCACCTCTCTTCCCACTCACCATTACTCTGGACTATAGACCCCAAGTATTTAAACTCATCCACCTTCACCACCTCTACTCCTTGCATCCTCACCATTCCTCTATCCTCCCTCTCATTCACACACATATATTCTGTCTTAGTCCTGCTGACCTTCATTCCTCTTCTCTCTAGAGCATATCTCCATCTCTCCAGGGTCTCCTCCACCTGTTCCCTACTCTCACTACAGATCACAATGTCATCTGCAAACATCATAGTCCACTTGGACTCCTGTCTGATCTTGTCTGTCAACCTGTCCATCACCATTGCAAATAAGAAAGGGCTCAGAGCTGATCCTTGATGTAACCCCACCTCCACCTTAAACACATCCGTCACTCCCACGGCAGACCTCACCACTGTCACACTACCCTCGTACATATCCTGTACCACTCTTACATACATTTCTGAAACTCCTGACTTCCTCATACAATACCACAACTCCTCTCTAGGCACCCTGTCATATGCTTTCTCTAAGTCTATAAAAACACAATGCAACTCCTTCTGACATTCTCTGTACTTCTCCATCAACACTCTCAGAGCAAAGATCACATCTGTAGTGCTCTTTCCCGGCATGAAACCATACTGCAGATCACTAATCATCACGTCCCTTCTTAACCTTGCTTCCACTACTCTTTCCCATAACTTCATGCTGTGACTGATCAATTGAATCCCTCTGTAGTTACTACAGCTCTGCACATCACCCTTATTCTTAAAAATCGGTATCAAAACACTTTTTCTCCATTCCGCAGGCATACTCTCACTTTCCAAATAATTACTGGCATATATACGGTAAGTAGCAAACTTCACTAACATAAAACATTACTCAACCATACTGGAATGTCAGCAGTAAAGTATGAGAAATATATGCAATTTAAAAAATAAAAGCTATGATTCAAATAAAATTATATAGTGGCTTTTCCTGGCACATGTATATAACCTGTGTGTCAAGCCAAAGCAGATCCATTTTAACAAACCCACAAGGGTTAGGTCAGTTTCACCATCATCCATACTGGTTCATGACCAAGCAATCATGCACATCCCTAATAATTAGAAAATGCAACATATCTTATTAAGCCATAGATCAGATTAATTATAATCACATGTGTGCAATAATTTAAACTCATGATGACAGGTTCTCAACTTTAAAGTTTGGCCCATAAAAATGGATTTATACTGTAAACACAAACCACATTTCTGCATTCCTTTTCATGTCTAGATGGTACTAAACAGACCATTTGTGGTCACAGCCATCTCCAACTTTTCTTTTAAGTTAAGGTGATTCTTAAAGACAAACTGAGGGCCACCTCCTAGTGCATTATAAACTGGATTGTCATATTCTGTGACTCTTTAGTAATCAGATATTATCTTTCTGACAGCATTACAGTAAGGACCACATTTTATAAGCATGGTCTGTTCAAAAGTTGTATACCCACCTTTTCTGGGCTCTATATATTGATGTCATTTCCCTAATAAGGGATACAAATTAACCAGCTATTTCTTGTAGACCTCATCCTTTATTTCATGTAACATTCTAGTTGGGTACCCTCTGTCCAAAAATATATTAATCAACTTGCAAATTTCTAACAAGAATTGATCATCCTCTTACACAGTTTTAGAAATATGTACCATTTGCCCTTTCACAAGACAATTTTTCTGTGAAAAAGGGTGGTTACTAGCATAATGTAGAAAGGTATTACTATTGACTGGTTTCCTGTAAAGTACAGAACTGAAATTTTGGTTAACCACATCCTTAATTAAAGTGATGTCTAAATAATTAATGGAATCATAGGAATAAGAAAAATGTAAATTTTAAAAAGTCATTGTGGAAGCATTTAGCAAGGCTATGAAGCTCTCCATCCATTTCCAATATATTGCCTTTCCCCACAATAGATATATCACCCAAAAAGCGAAAATGTGCCACTATAAAATTATGAAATTTATGTCTGGGAATATAGAAAAGCATTGGCAATGAAACAAGTGTGTGAAAAGACAGTTTAACCTATTTCTAAAGTTAAACAAGTGTCAACAATCTCAAAGAAATGTGGGCAGAACACAACTTTTATTGCAATAGCAACTGTTAAACCTTCATTACAAAAAGAACACTGCAAAAGTACAGGGATCTATTTCTAAAGCCCGACTCTCAGACGACTGACTTTCAAAAATCCTGAGATGAAAATCACAAAAGTTCAGAAACCCAAATGTCGGCTGTTTACTAGGGTAAGTAAATACTTGGCCAAAATGTCATGTTTTCCACTCTAGTGCGATCCTGGAGTTGGTATATTTAGTTATGGGGGGTGTGGGGGTGCAGACCCCAGATTAGGGGTGTGGGGGCATATTGCCAGGTGGGTTTTACTTTACTTGGAGTGAGTTTTGTTTGCAGTTGGCCAAGTATTTACTTACCCTGGTAAAATGAACTTTTGTCATTTTCATCTCTGGATTTGGAAAGTCAGTCATCTCAGATTTAGGCTTCAGAAGTAGCCTAAAGTATAAACATTGTTATATTTATGTAATAAAAAAGCAAGACCTCCTACAGCAACCCAGCTCAACCCTCCCAGCAACCACAATTGCAAATAACACATTGAATAAATGTACATGAGGCATACACAACTCTCATATCATAGAACAATTTCAGAAAGGTCACTTAACATACTTAAGCTTTTTAGGTTAAAATGTGTTCACATCCTCAGAGAAATGTTTCCAGAAATACATGGATAGAAGTAGAGGATCATTGCAATAGGCACAAGTGTCATATGATGCCTTCGTCACAAACTCAACACAAACTCAACTGTGAAAAGTGCAGACATCACACACAGTACAAGGAATAAATACTAAAATCATGCTGTTAGCAGTGCTTTAACAGAAAGAAATTGTAAGCTAGTTCTCCCGAAAGAACATGCATGCAAGCAGCAAATCTAATCAGTCCAACAGCAGTATTTTCATTTTGAAGCACTTGTTGATTACAGTCTTCCCTTGTATGATAGAAGTTTCTTAGACCGCAGGTTGGGATTATATCATGTAGATGAATACCCTTGGAAATGTGTAATATGTAAATAAGATGACAGCTGATTATCATTATTGAATCACTCACGCTTCTTAAAATGCTAGTCAGGTAAATATGGTGTGAGGACCTACACAATGTTGTGTACATGTTCCAGCAGTAAAAGAGAGACTATTCAGAAATATGGCTACCTAACAACTTGTATGTACAACTCATTAGCAGTATTACACATTTAATTAAGTATTTAACACTCCTGCTAATGGGAAGTACATTTATAGAAGGTGTGCCAGAAAACTTTCAAATTAATGCAAATTATAATATGATGTTACACGTGCATCAAAAATGAGTAATACTCACAAAGGAAATGGAAGAACACACTCTTGCATTGCAGACATTTGTTTCTGCCATGACATGCTGCAGTCGCATAATGTGTGCAAATATCGCATTCAGCAAGACTTCTACTATGAACAATGGACACACATGAAACATTGGTATATTGCTAATTAATTGTAAAATACGAATATTACAATGCTGAAGATATGTGTTCCACTTTCTCTTCCTTATGATGTGAATGTTGGTGTAGCAAACACTGGTGCATATTCAATAAAGCCTACACAGTGCACTATTTGCATTCAGTAAGTGAAATGCAGAGCCTCACAAACACAGTAAACATTGAGGCATGCTAATTATAGCATAAGCAGCAGAACTGTATGCTAATTAACCAATTCAAGATAGAAAAGCATTCAACAAGCTATAAATCGGTTGTGTATGCTCAGTGTAGGTTTTGGCCAGAATCTTAAAACCTGTTTGAATACAGACACAGAAACTACTTTACACAGAAAGAATGTTAGGGCTGCTGTTGTTCTTCTGCATGTTTATGTGCAATGGGCCCAAGTCTATGCTGTTGCTTCTGCAAATAGACCTCATCTAATAAGGAGAAAGGTGTTTAGAATCCATTTAACTTTTCATAGTCTGCATGAGGTGGAAATTGTAGAGTGCTACAGGGTGGGTAGAGACACCCTACAGGAACTCTGCAACCTTTGTCATCTTCCCCTGAGATCAAGGACAAACTGATGGGAATCAATACCTGTGGAAACTAAGGTATGAGTAGTAACCAGAATATTAGCTGAAGGAATCTACCAGAACAGAAATATGCTGGGGGTGTCACAGGCATCAGCATCCAGGACCCTCTGTCAATTCCTGAATGCTATGCTACAACATGCCAGTGACTACATACATTTCCCCCATATACCTGAGGACAGAGCTGCAACTTTACAGGATTTCTACCCTGTAGCACACTTCCCTGAAGTTTTGTGTGCCATAGACTGCACACACATTGAAATCAAAGCACCATGAGGAGGACAGGGAATGGTGTACACAAACAGAAAGGGCTTCCACTCCATTAGCTTCCAGGTCATATATAATGCTAAGGAAATCATTCTGAATGTGCATGATGACAACTCTGTCAGTTACCATGACTCACATATCTGGCACAACTCTCAACTCTATCAGAGGTTTTCTAGGTGGATATCCTGCAAAGTCATTTACTGAATGATGCAGGATATTCACTCAAACCGTGGCTGATGACGCCTATCAGAAATGCACACCCACCCACCAAAGAATGCTATAATGAGGCATGTGCTCAAACAAGAAATATCATAGAGCATGTGTTTCGGCTGCTGAAGTCATGGTTCCAGTGCATAGATACATCTGGGGAGCCCTGCAGTACAATCCCTGTACATGTGCTGAAATTTTCCTGTCTGTGTGATTCTTCACAACATTATCCTAAGAAAACAGCTTCAGCAGGAACACTAAGGGGAAGGGGCACATATCTCACCACCACTGGCAAGGTTACCACAGCTACATGTAGGTGAGAAGTCAGAGGAGAACCACCAGCCACTGTGGGAATAAGTAGAATTAGGCATGTGCAATATACCCTTGCCCTGGCCGAGATGCAATGGCTAGCACACCTGCTCACCAGCTAAGGGGGTACAACTTTCACCCTATGCACATACATGCAGTAAAAGTGATGCCAGGCAATGCTCACAACCTTTACTTACCCATGTAATAACTGTGTACTTCTTGCATCACCATGGTCAGCCCCAAATTAAAAAACTTGTAACAGCTGGAATATCAAAGTAAGTGCTGAACCTGGAATAAGAAAATTAATGGCTAAGAGCACAAATGAATGACATATCCTTGCATACTGTTACTTGTTAATGTAAGTAAGTAGAAGATGGGTGATTTTTACAGCAATTACATCAATATGAGATAGGACTGGCTAATGTCAACAGATGTGTTCTCTGTCAACTAATAGGCATTATGTACATTATAAAAACCTTTAAGAAGGTAGTACAGTTTTCTAAAGAGTATCACAAATGCACATATTACTAAGCAGTTGGTCAGCTATGCACCCTGGGCATCAGACAAAGGACTTATGTATCCCTGAATTCAGAAGACAGAAAACATATGGCACAGTTATCATTATTTGCACATGGGGTTGTTTGTGGGGTGTGGGGTGGCACAGGAGGCCAGGGCATACACAAAATATAGTGGGTGAGTGTGAGTAAGAAAGACAGACAGGCAGAAATTTGGATAAAGTATCAAATGGCCATTGAGACAGAATAAGCTGTAAACCTCACAAATGACCAATGTAACTGTTATGTATGTGTGTCTGTATGGGCATGCATGGAAGAGATAGTTCATAGTCATCACGTCCAACCATGAGAACTGGCACTGCCAAGAGTAGCAGTGGCACGTCCCTGCCCATGGTCAGATGTGCTGCTGCTACCTGAATGTGACTGATGTCTGCTGCATGAAATCTCCTCATGAGTGCACCCAGGACCATGACCCCATGGTATATCACGTCTGGGTGGAGACACCTCAATCCCTGATGGAGCAGTGAAAGTAGTGCCACTAGAGGACTGTGTTTAGGCATGGCCACATTGGCTAACATCAGATGATGATGCTGACCTACATCCATGTGGATGCTGTCCCCCCTCCCAGCAGGCATTCCATCACAGACACTGCACATTCCATCGTGCCATTCACCCATTCTACTGAATCAGCCAAACAGTGAAGGTAGTCATGCACATCAGCCTGTGCCACATCTACAACCCTAGGCATGTCCTCAGAGGCCTAATGGAGCCTGCCTGCACCTCCATTACAGCCCTAAACATACATTGTGTAGCAAGTAATGACACAACAGCATCAGGTGGTGGGTGGACAGTTGGACTCCTCTGAACACCCCTAAAAACCCTCCTGCATGGCTTCTTGTCCACATTTAGCTATGGCCAGAGTAAACCAGCTCTAAAGCCACAGAAACCACACTACCCTGATCAAGTGTTTCACCTTCCACTTGTCCAATATCCAAGGACTCAGTGGAATATGTTTGGGTAGGCTACAGGATATGTCTGGGGGAAATACAGAGGATGGCTGAATATCAACCTCAGTGTTAGATTCAACTTCTGCACCCTGGACTGTGCCTCTGTTTGGCCACCATCATTATCAGATTCTACCAATACTCTGACATCAGGTGGTAAGGATCTTACATTTCCACTGTAAGGATAACCTGTGATAATAAGCAACAAACACAGGAACAAAATTAATGCTACAGTAAATATTTAAAACAATTAATATGATACAAAACTAACACTGATCACACTACTGTAGATGGCACAGCAATAAATATACTCATTATACCCACATCACACATACAGATAAATGCCTATATCTGACAAACGGTCATCAATACTAAGATAAAATGTTTGGCGTATCGTGCAGATAACTCCACACTTGGTAGGGAGAATGGTTCTGGATGAAATAAATCAAGATAAGGATGCAGATTAAACATCACAATTGCAATAACACAGGGGAACAATGAATACAAAATTTTGCCTGTATGTCCATTAAGAACATTTTAACTGAAACGTGGCTGGCACATCCACCCACAGCCCATATGTAATAAACAGATGTGTCATTAAATCTATTCATTTATCAATAGCTTCATAAGAAATCCACAGGAAGTATTACTTAATTTTTGTCTATATTTTACTATACAAGCAAATCGTAAAACTTGCCATATATAAGATTACCTGGGAGATCTTCCTAGCACATACTTGCCCTCCCAGACACATCAGCACCAACATCAACTACGTGTTGGTGTGCAGTTTCCACTGAGCTCACTGAATCTCTAACAGTGGACAGGAACTCTTCATTTGCTGTCAGTGGTGGCTTTGTAGCAGCCCCCCCCCAACAGCTGTTCATGGGAAACTGCATGCAATTGCTCTCCTCTGGAGAGATGAGATCATATCAATGGCCCTATGATGTACCTGACCATAAATCCTGGCGTGACTCCCTACTGCATTGACATCATTGACTATCTGGTTCCAAATCTGCATTCTTGCACCGTATCCCCACACCCTCTCTCAGACAGAAAGGCACCTGAATGCCTGCACCACTGCATCATTTTCAGAGTCACTGAAAGGGGTTTTACATGGATTTGTATGCTTGGGTGTCATAATACTATTTCAAATAAAACGGAAAAGGGGAGGACACATAGATATCACATGAAAAAATTCCTGCTTATATACACATTGTTGTTCTCCACTGAATATAGTGTAGACGCACTTGGCATGGTTGTGCAGGTTTGTGCACTAGCCATAAAACATGATATCACAAATTGACAGGAAAATACTTTAACTGTTGCTGTATGACCTGTGCAGGCATGGCAGGAGCTAGGAAGGACGTTGCCCAATATAGCTCAAAGATGGGGTGCAAAGGAGTCCAGAAGATTCATTGGATTCTTTGTAAAGTGCCACCACCATAGGCTTTTGCAAGGGACTATACCAGGTCTCAATGTAAACCTGAGGCTTGGAATAGTCTAGTCAAGGCTCTCTCCAGTGCAACTGGCATATCTATATTCCTTACTCAACATTCCTCTCTTATGAAATAAAATAAAAAAGGGCACCTGTCACACAAAAATAATTCATCCCATACATAGCTCTCTACTTCACACACGTGTCTTCCAGAACACTTGATTCATTCCAATTGTCTATACAACATGATTGTGCTATTATCACCCAACTGTGTTGTGGTGACAGTCCAAATTTGTCCAGTTTTATACAAATGTTCACATTACTCTGTTGAAGAAGAGGATAGCTATGATTCTTCCATAATTCTCTCCTGCACATTCTTATATTGCTTTCCCTTTGATCTTCCCCTCTGCTTGATCTCCATTTCACCACTTCCCAGTCTACTCAATTTTCATACCTTTCATACCTTTAGTCTGATCAAAAAATAGAATCACACACCATGCACATAAAGTTTGGCATCATGCTCCAATGCCGAGCAACTGTGAATGTTTTTTCATGTCCTATAAGATAGCACTCTGTGCACTGCTGCTTAAACTTGCTGCACTAAAGCAACACACATTTTAAGCATAGTAAAGGCACTACTATTAAAAATTTACACTTAACATTTTTTAGATTGCTGAATGTATAAAAATGCAAAGCTGTATGTGTACTGTTGACATAAAGTAATTGACTGATGGACATGAATTCATCACAAATATGAACACATGTACATCCACAGTTGCATCCATGCTGATCACAAAATGTGAGTATGTGTGTGTGGGGGGGGGGGGATTGTAAGTGTATAATGTGCATAACCTATTGAAAAATAGGTGCATATGTCTCCCTTCTGCAACAGTCATTCCTGATAACCTATTGCATCTAGTTTGAGAATCTGTCTTTTAAAGTATACCTGCACATTGGAACTGCAGCAGAAAATACAAATTCCACACATTACACACCACTCTCATAAAAGGATATGGCATCTACATAATATAGTGATGACGTCATCATCTATAAAGACTAGTATGACAAGGCAAAAGCATACTTCAGGGATGACACAGCTATTAACTACTACGTGCTGCAGATGGGAGCAAAACAGTTAGGTGTGGGTTAACTTACCACAATACTGACATTATGTTTATGACTGTATGTATGTGTAAGTGTGTGTATGGATAGTCAGAAAAGCATGAGTCTGTATTTTACTGTCAGCAATCCAGTCCCATGGAGAACAAATATCTTGACAGACCTCCCATCATCTTCTCCCAAACATACTGTGAGGAGGTCATCTGCTATAAATTGGCCAGCAACATTACAAAAGTCAAACTTATGTCATGGTGGATGTATTAACTACTGTGTTCTGTAGCTTGTGTCACTATTTAAGTGGAGGTTCTAATCTCACTGCAGTCAAATGGTGTATGTGTTTGTATGCAGTTAGTTCATGTTCTAGAGACTGTTTTAGAACAGCATGTCAGACACTTCTGTCATCTTCTTCTCACCAGACACTGCTGATGGTCAACATATAAAAAGTGTTGTTTGACAGTATGAAGTCCAGATTTCATGGTGCTTCCATTAAGTATTGTGTTCTGCAGATAGGTGGGTAGGGTTTCTAGTCTGTCTGCCGTCCACTGGTGTGCTTGTGTTTGTATTCAGTTAGTTCACATTCTAGAGACCATTTTCAAACAGCATGTGAGACACTCCTACTACCATCTTATTCTCACCAGACACCGATGTTGTCATCAGCTATAAAGTATTGTCTGACACTATGAAAGCCAGAATTGCGATGTGACACTTGTGTTAAGTACTGTGTTCTATAGATAGGTAGGAAATATAGTCTCAGTATAGTAAAATATTGTTTCAACAATCCATCTGGTGACAATTTTAGAATGGCATGTGAGTCCACAGATATGCCAGACACTCATCTGAACATCCTCTAGTTAACATATGCTGATGATGTCATCCTCTATAAAGTACTCACTGACACTCCTTAAGTCAAACTTGTGCTGTGGATTTTAGTTTCTGTAACTAGATAGGGTTTCTAATGTGACAGCAGGGAATGTGAGTGTGTATTCATTTTAATAATATTTTTAAGAAATTATACATTGAGATGTGACTTCACATCCACTTTGGACACTTCTCACAACATCTTATCAGCATGCAATAATGCTATCATACTCTGTAAAGTGCAACATGACAGTGTTAAAGTCAGACATATGTAGTGGTGCTAGTGTTGCACTGTATGGAATCCCACTACATCTATACAGATCCAATGTTCAAATCAGATGCAGTCTAGTGCTGTGTGTATGGTTGATGTTACATTACGGTCATTGTATGATCTTTTGAATCTCTTTTCATTTCACTACCACTTAGGTGAACCTTTAGCATAGCCTTATGAATCCAGCATCCCCTATTTTCCCTCTGGCCACATGACATCTTTCTTGCAGAGGACTGGGGATGTTCTCATCTCAAAGATACATACACGCATCATTAAGCAGAATCCTTCCATGAGCCTCTGCAAGCCATCTCCCGACTACTGGATATATAATCTAATTCTGTTATGGTGTGGTGGACATGCCATATATGGACAGAGGCAGTATGTAATACAGTCAAACAAAAACACAGATAGGGGCATAGCCTTACTATCTTCCATCATATACATATAGTGATTTTTGTTTACCAGGACAAGTAGAATTCCTTTTAACGCAAAATTTATTAATACAGCTGCTTCTGCGTGGTGCACACAGCTTCCTCAGAATACAAAACATTATTTAATCTAAGTCAGTTTATATATGTATCCACTTGGATACATTTTGTTACTCACTGGTTTTTCACTTTTCACGTTTTCCACATTTTTGTTTAAAAGACATAATAATGACTATACTTTTATGTGATGTTGGCCATTAGCCTGGTAATTGCCAATGTTGCTGTCATCCACATCTGCTATGATGAGGTGTGGATGTACAGTACCGCTACAAGAGGTTATTACAATCTGTGATGCGAGGTAATATATTAATGGCTACTGTTCTCATCTGATAATACATTCCTTCCATAACAGCTGTAGTAATATGTCTCCTGAGAACTATTGTCATGGGAGGATACTATGTATATTGTTGGCTTAGTATGGCATGTTCACAGGTGTTTAGTAGGCTAATGACCACAAAAGCATTTTTAAGCCTGGCCATGCATCCTAAATCTCTTACAAGTTTGGATACCCTTGATAAATGTAAGCATGGGCCTGGGAGATGTACCATTTACAGGTTACTTGTTTGCATTAGAGACATAGATGCCAAACCAGGGATACATTTCTGGTTTCCCATTCAATTGTCCAAGTTGCATTTGAATTGGGTTAGGGAGGAACCCTGCTTCACATGGATGGTTAACCTGTTCCATAAACAGGGTAGTCTCTGGGATACATACCTGTCTCTCCAGCAGGTCATATTTATATCACAGGCAAGGTTTAGGTCTTTAGAACAGGTAATTCTGATATTGTTTGTTTTATGGATATTCAGGAGGTCCATCAGAATCTGACAATGTCTTGTATGCCAGACATAGATCTCCCCTCAAAAGCCTGTAGGTGACAGAATACAGAGATAGGGCCTTGAGGCAGTACGCATAAGTGATATTACTTATGCCCTGTATTCTTTTAGTGAGGAACCTCTGTGGACATTCCAGTTGTTGGATATGCCTGGTTAGGTACATACCAAAGAGTGCATTGTACTCAATGATAGGTCTGATGGATGCCAAATACAGTGGAACAATGACTTCCTTAGACTTAGATGCCATACCTTTGTTTATAGGTTGCGCAGCATAGAATGATTTCCTCACAACTATAGACACATGATGATCAAAGTCTAGATTACTATGTGTGTTTGTAAGTCCCTGACTAGTGGGTGAACTCTAAGGGGTGTGTTGTCAGTATGATAGTTACCAGGGATAGGTGACTTCCTAAAGGATACAATTATGCACTTCTTGGCATTTAGTTTTAGTCCATGGCTCTGACACAAGTTATTTGTCTATGTCAGCCCTTCCAGGAGAAGATTTGTGTCAGTGTGAGATTCAATGACAACTCCTAATTTGCAATCATCTGCAAATTTAGTCATCCAGAGACCATTGACATTGGCCTTGACATCTGAGAAGTAAATGCCAAAGAGGAGCGGTCCAAGGACTGATCCCTGAGGACCTCCACTTGTGACTGGCCTCTTTGTAGAGGTGGGCTCCCCAGTTCTAACTTCCTGGTTCTTGTCTATGAGCCAGTTGGCTATCCACTGGGTGACATACAGGTTTGTACCTAACCTCTTGAGTTTGTCAACAATGCCTGAGTGGGGTATTGTGTCAAGTGCCTTAGCCAGGTCAAGGTAGGCAATGTGAATGATTTTGCCTTCATTCATTCCTTTGGTATCCTTCTCAAAGAAGTCCAACAGGTTGTGTTTTTGTAGTGGATCATATCAACATTCTTTGCAGTTCTCATTTAACAGTCAGTGACATTTGCAGTATCACACAGGTGAGCATGATCTGTGACATACGTCAATATAAAGTCATACTGATTACATGGACACATAACTCTTCTGTCATCCACAAGTTGTAATATTGTGATATAAAGAAACATATCACATGTTTTTATTCAACTGCAACCTTGTGGAATTCATTGTGTGTGCAGTTGTGTTGCTATTCACAAGGATTACTGAGGTGGTCAGCATTCCATTGTGTGACTATCGACATTTGTGTCAGCAGTTGTTCTGCATGAGTCACATACAACTCATTTGTAATGTGTCCATATATGGTATCAGGCCTCTTACGCACAGCTTTCCAATGAAAAACATACAGGCATATGTTGTACAATTGATGTAATTACATGACATTGGTAGAGCTTTATAACTGTGTGAACAGTACCACTGTGTGGCATGTGATGCAAAACCAAGGTTGTATTTGGAAGTGTTGCCAAAAATAATTTTTTGTAAATATTGTGTGAAATATTAAGGGGAATACGCAACTAAGCACAGAGCTGCTTGTGGATGCCACCACCCATACTGAAATGGAGAAAATAGACAATCTGCAAGCTGAAAGTTTGTAATAAAATGCACCCACCTGTCCTCAATGGCCATCAGACAAAGTATGCATGCAAACTTTACTCAGTTTATTTTCTCAGTAGAGCAGCTCATCTGTCCAATCTCTAAGGCTAAAAACACAGAAACTATGGACCATGACAACATTCCAGGTTGCCTATACCATAACCTAAAACCTGAAGTAGTAGACACACTTGAATCCCTACTTAAACACATTCTCCAGACAGCCTGTGTTCTGGCAGAAGGGTGTACAGCAGCAGTCATCTGTCTGAACAAGTGGGACCATCACCTGCTGGAGGGAATTATAGACCCATAATCCTGACTCTCCTTATAGGTGAGGCAAAGACTCATCATAGACTTTATCAAAAAGGACACAGGTAATCTCCTGACTCTGTAGTCAATCCACTTTTGATTTGTTAAGGCTACATCATGTCTAGTACATCTGATGGATATCTCCAAGAAGGTCACCAAGCACAAACATGAAGAAAAGACTGTCATCCAACATAACTTGACCTGGCCAAGGCATTTGTCACAGATCCACACCCAGGTATTATAGAAAAACTATCTCAAGAGTGGCAGACAAATGGATCACAGACCAGACACAATAATGTCAAAGTGTGCGAAGTCACCTCTAACAACACTCCAGTGACCAGGTCCATACCTAATGGTTCTATACTAGGCCCTTTCATATTCCATGTTTAGGTCTCAGAAGTCAAGACAAACTTAGACTTCCTTTGTCTAACCATCTTTGAGGATGATGGCAAATTGTGGACAATTATTGAATCCCAGAATGCCATTGATATACTGCAGAAAGTATTAACACATACAATTGATTGTTGTCAGAGCCATGGAGACACACTGGATGAACAACAAGTATAATTAGTCCCTTTTTGAAAGCAAATACACAGGATAATTACAATATAAACAGAATAACACTATGAGCAGACCAAATGGTATGTTACCTGGGTACTCATGTAGATAGCAGAACTTGCACCAGCATGTGACCACTGTGGTGACAAATCCCTTGTATGTTGCACAACTATGGAGAAAGGGCAGACCATCCACATCAAAGGACATTATAGTCCCACTGTTCTCAGCCCTCATCACACTAGTGATTGAGTACAATATACACTTTTGCACGCACCTCTCCACATATCTTCCAGGAATGATTTATTTTAGTTTATCAATTTTGCCACAGTGAACTTCCACACATCTTTTTGGGCATATATATATATTCTTTGTGAAGCATAATCATTAGGAGTTGATAGTGCAGACTTCCCTTCAAGGTGTTCTACAAGATGCACATATGATACAGCTTCCTGTAATGCACCCAGTAAATACACAGATAATTGACAACATTGATGGCATGGGTTACATTCTTGCAAGTGTGGACTGGCATTTATGTGTCATGAAAACCTCCCAGTTAGCTAGGATTACTTATAATTTAAACTACAGGTGTAAAAGTGTCCCTCTTGACACCTCCCAAAAGTTGCCATTTTTGAGAAAGCTGTGCTTGATTCCCCTTCTAGATTACTGACAAATCATTGCAATTGTACAAGTGTGTTCATGGAGAACATGTGTAATAACTCACAATCAGATATTTTATGTCAGTTTCACAGATTAATTGTTGTATTATTCTGATATTGTCCATGATTGTACTTACTTCTGTCTACTGTTTTCCATGAGTCTGTTGCAATATGACTTGATTGGTTGAGACCTATGCTGATATTACATGCATATTCAAACAACTCATTTTGCACATCTTCATGATATGCACATAACCCCATTGTATATACTGTCCTTGCTAAACATCCGCTCCAGTTATGATTCCAGGGTGTTTATATCACAACCAATCGTCCCCATTGTTGTGACTTTGTATGACAGTCATATGATATTCACTAACAGTGTGATGATATGAATATACCCACACAGGGGAGGTGTAAGCAGTAGTACATACTGTATTATGTATATATGTGAATACTGTTCTTGCTACAACTGTCTTGTCTTTTGGATGTATGTAGATTGATATGCCCTTATCTGGTTTACATTACCATGTTTCTCTTGTCCTCTTCACATTGATTTTCCTACTATTCATGTGTGTGGCCCTTTTTTGTACACACAATTCTGCAGACTAGTGTATTTATAATACAGTTGGTGTACCCTTGATGATCACCAGAAAACATATATTTCCATATGTCAAAAACATGTTGTAGTATATATTGCACTGAGTAATTTTTTCTATACTGTGTTAGTACTGCAGTCATTTACTTAATTTTTGCTGTGGTTATCATTGTGGGTGTCTGCACAATCTCGCAGAACAAGTTTTCCCATAGGTAAACTTGTCTGCATGTCTAAATGTGTTTGTGCAGCTTTAAATTTTTTTTGCTGGCAGCACCACTGCTGGCCACAAAATCTCACTTGTATTTGTGGAAGTGCAATGGGTGGCAAGCCTATACAATTAGCACTGCTGCTCATCACACAAAAATGTAAACTCCAAGTAAGCTTTGGTCTAAGCCTACACAGAGTTTATTGAATCCACAAGACTGTTAATCTTCTCAATATTTTATGCTAATAGGGTTTCATGATTCAAATCTACAGAACGTGATGCTTATGTGAAAGTGCATATCCTTAATATCAATATTTTAATGGTATAAGACCACAAGGTGGAGAAACCATGTCATTGATTCATGATTTCTTTCTTTTTTTCTTTTGGCTTCATCCTTTGCATACTGCTTAGCATTGCACATCAGTGATTGTTAGTGGTGACTATCAGTGAATGAGAGCCATCTTCCCAGGCAAAAACTAAAAAAATTAATTTGGCATGCTCTCCATAGTGCACATAAAACTGGTGATGGTGTGCTTCTGTTAACATTGTGGAGAGTAATGAGTGGATAAACCAGCACAATGCTTTATTTTATTTTATTTATTAACATCTCCCATTGTATAACACTCAACATTGCTCATTACTAACTGTTGTTGGTAACTAGGAGTGAATGACAGTTTACCTTTCAAGCCAAAAATTTGAAAACTTATCTGGCATGCTCAAAGACATAGTCATCAGCTGAATAAATAAGACTTGCACCAGTGTGCTTCATTCAGCATTTTGAATGGAACTGGGTGCAGAAAACATACCTTTAATGCAATGTTTTCTGTGGCTCAATGTGTTAATGCAGTAAGTTCTGAGTAACAGCAGAAGGAAAGCAACACCTGACTCCAGACTACATATTATTTTATTGGGGTATCAGGATAAAATATTCGAAAGACAAAACAAAGGCAATGAACAAAGGACACTCCAAACAATATCAAATACAGTGATACTTTAGTTTAATAAAGTAAGGTTAGCGCTTTCATGCAGGTCAGTACCTGCACATTTTCAGACAAAAAAACACATTAACAAATTCAATTAAATACCTTCCCCCAACAGATCACACCTACCAGGAATCACATGAGCAATTCTTCTTCTTCTTTCGGGTTTTCCCGGTTAGGGGTCACCACAGCGGATCATCTGTCCACTCATGATTGGCAGTGGAGTTTTACAGTGTCGAATTGCCAGCCAGTGCTCAACCTTCCACAGAAGGCACACACATGCACACACTTACACCTATAGCCAATTTAGAGTGTCCAATCCACCTACTGCATGTCTTTGGGATGTGGGAGGAAGACTCCGCACAGAAGGCACCCCAGCTGAGAATTGAACCGGAGAACCTCTTGCTGTGAGGCAGCAGCGCTAACTGCTGCACCACTGTGGCCACCCTAGGAATCACATGAGAAATTAATACATTTAAATACATAAAAAAAACACTAACCCATGAAGTAATACACTTAAAAATAGTCTATTTAAAAACCCATTTAAAAACTGGTATGAGTGGAAAAGTATTAGCAGGAATTTCATTAAAACAAGCCTAAAATCTATTATAAATGTGTGTGTATATATATATATATATATATATATATATATATATATATATATATATATATATATATATATATATCCAACAAATGTAATAACTAAAATCATATTCTATCAAAGTAATAAATATAGTGTTACACACATTTATATAACAATATTTAAATATATGTGATACCGATGATTGGCCAATGGAAACATATGAAAAGGTTAAACATATGTATAGACACACAAATAACAAAAACATTATCTCATTAAACTCCTTAATTTTAAAATGCAGGAAATGGAGTACACATCATTGATGCCTGAATAGCTAAAGGCATCAAATTGAAGTTGCCATAAAAGCTCACATATTTCTAACCATAGTGGGATGGGGCCACCCCTAATAGATTCATTAACCTGCTCTATAACCCTGAAATCAAAAGAATGATCCGGGTGATTGGTTATGCGTTTTGCAAGTACATTCTCCACTTTTTTATTTTTTATGGCATATATACGTTCATACAGCCTGTCCCTAAGTCTTCTATCCGTCTTACCAATATAGAAGACGGGACATAGTTTACACTTGGCTAAATAAACTATACTTCTGGAATTGTAATTGAGCCTTCCATAGATGAAAACCTATGATTCCTAACTGTGAAGGAACAACCAGTGTTGATAAACCTGCAATAAGGGCAAGCCTCACACTGAAACATGCCCTTTACCCTTGAATTGGTTGCCTTTTTTCTTTCTAATAAAGACTTCAAGTTTTGTCCCCTTTTAAAAATAACTACCGGTTTTGTGGGTAGGCTATCCCTCACATTCACATCCTCCTTAATTAAATCCCAGTTCTTAAGAAAAATATGTTTCAAAAGACGGGCTTCATTACTAAAAGGGGTAATAAAGGATGAAGAAAAGTCAGTATTGGAATCCATATGTAAATTAGTAGTTTGATCACAAATAGTATCAGTCGTCATCTCCTGTTCCATATGGGAATCATTTAAAATTGCTTTGAAAAAAACAGTAGATCTTTTAAAAGTTACTTCATCAAATATGTCATACAGCAATACCTGTGGGTAACCACGCTTGAGGAACATGTCCCTCAAGAGATGGCATCCAGCTAAAAATTCCTCAAAATCAGAAACCATTTTAGCTGATCGGACAAGTTGTCCTTTGACAACTGATTTTTTTCTGGTGTCCTGGATGGGAACTGGAAAAGTGTAAGACAGAGTTGAAGAAGGTTTCTTTCCTGAAAATAGCAGCTATGTAACAATGTCTAGTATGGTCCTTGGTCAAATGTATATCTAAATAAGAAATACTCTCCCCTTGGAAATCACTAGTAAATCTAAGGAATTCCGTAGTATTATTCATATAATCCAAGAGTTGTCTGAAAACCATCTCATTACCTTTAAAGATGATAAAAATATCATCCAGGTACCGGGTATAGAAGTAAATGTATTCAGAAAAAGGATTATTGTTCAACGAATATTCCTTCTCCCAGAAGACCATCACAAGATTAAAGAAGCTGGCACCATATGATGATCCCATATCTACCCCCTTTGTTTGCACATAATAAGAATCATCAAACATAAAAAAAATTGTTTGTAAGTATTAGGTCTAGGAATTCCTGGATCAAGTATAAATTCATCGTTATTGATGTCTTTACTAACCAGTAACTGTCTGACCCAGTCTATACCCAGGTCATGTGGGATCACTGTGTATAAATCTTTTACATCCACAGTGACAAAATTGCAATCCTCCATGAATGCCATCTCATTCACATTAGCTAAAAAGGACCAAGAGTCTTTGCATACCTGGGGTTCATTCACCAAAAAATGTTGAAGCATGCTATCGACAAACTTAGCCATAGGATAGGTAACAGAGTTATGCCTGTTGACTATCTGACACAAGGGGGGGGGGGGTCATATAGGTCTTTATGTATCTTGGGGATTCCAAAAATGACAGGAATTTGTGGTGCTGGCAAAGTAAGAAAGTTAAATATATCAAGGGAAATGTGTGCTTCAATAAATAAGTCATTTAGGAATCCCCTGATTTTTCTATATGCCCCATGCAATTCATTTAGAGAGACAGGTTTGTAATGAGCAGTATCCAAGAGTAAAGATATTTTTTCAATATATAAATTATCAAAAATGACAATACCACCACCCTTATCTGGTTGACATATCCTTAAATTACTGTTTGTCAATTCAGATAATAACATTCTCTCATCAGTACTCAGATTGTTAACATCTGAACCATTCCTGAATAGTCCCAAGTTCCTCAAGTCAAGCTCACAAATATGCTCAAATGCCATTAAAGTGGGATGTAAAACTGGATTAAAAGTGCTATACACATGAAACTCATTACTGACTGATTGAGTATTATCATGCTGTAAGCCAAAAATCAGTTTCAACTTAAGTTTCCGTGTAAACAACTTTAAATCTATAATGGTTTTGGCTAAATCAATATATCTAGAAAGTACAAAAGTTAAGCCCATTGCCAACACATCGGACAATTCAATACTGACAGGAAAAGCAGAATAGTTAAATACCTTGAAATCGTTGGTATTGTTAAAAACAAGTTTTAAATTTGCATCTTGTCCAGTAGAATTAGAAACAAGATTAATGTCTGAATAAATATCAAGGCACCCATCAATAGAGGTGGATGCACTATCAGGCAACAAGTTATTAGCTTCAGAAAAGGAATTAATGTCCAGACAAACATATATACACTCACTGGTAGGGTTGAATGAGCTTACAGGCATCAACGTGCCTGTCGTTTATTCCTCTGGTTCCTCTTTTTGTTCTTTTGCCATATTGAGTTTCTCTGAGCATAATTGGAGTCCCTGTGAAATTTCTGACTGCTTTTGGGCCATTCAGGAGGAACATAAGTCCCATTTTGGAAGAAATTAGTGTTATCCACATTATTCCTGTTATTTTGTAGTTTCTCACTACGGCAAGGACATTCCATTGTTGGTGGGGTGCTGGCCTGCTTAACAGCAGTGTTGTAGTGTGAAACGTAGTGACGTTTGGATGTTTCTGCATCAGCAATAGTTACTTCATTTGGATTGGTAGCAAATGGAAGCCCTCCCCACTGCTGAGAGTCAGAGGGACGTGGATATGCAGTTCCATTATGGTACATGGCTTCATCTCTATGTATTTTTTAAATTTTAGCAGACCTAATTTTGACTAATTGAGCATCTATGCTGGTAAATATGTGCTCATAGTCATATTTATGCCTAATAAAATACTGACTGGATTTAATGGCAGCATCCGATGAGTTTATTTGGTTTTCCAAGTCCTTTATTTGTATATTGTAATGAGAAATAAAGCATTCCATTAACTGCAGCTCCTGCATTTTGAATAACTTCAATAAATCTTGATGGAATAGGGACCCAGGGACAAGACCAGTAGGATAACACCAGGTCCTTAGCGCCTTTGGTACAATGTTCTTTTGTATACACTCATGAAAGTATACCACCTCAAGTTGTAATTTCTTTAACTTAAAGGATTTAGAGTCCAAACTCTTTAATTTAATAGAAATGCTGATGGAATCAGTGCTAGTAGAGGCAGTATTATTGACTGAATTATTAAAGTTCAAATCAGACATAGGCTGCAACCAATGTTGCAGGTTACATTCAACAGATAATACATTATTGGAAGAGGCATGTGAAATTTGCATGTTAGTTGTATTACCTATCTGGTTCAAGTCCCTTGGGATTGAGTTGTTTCTGAGACCCAAGGATCCACCCCGAATGTTGGAATTCTCCTCAGCGTGACCTCAGTTTTGTGAACTAGAACCTGCCATAGCTGAAGGGGAAATAGGACAGTTTTCCAAGCTGCTGCTGGAGATAGAAGCATTTGAGGAGTTGTTAGTCACATCCACCTTCTTGTTGAGAGCATAAATCAAACATGTTAAAGCTCCAATATCCTGCATGGAATTAGAACCATTTGTTTCATCAGGAAACAAGGATGGAGTGCTAAAAGCTATGTCTGTTGCCATAAAGGAAACTATGCAAACCAAAAGAATAGACAGACTAATGGAAAGACAAAAAAGGCAGTGGACAAAGGATACTCCAAACAATATCAAATATAGTGATACTGTAGTTTAATAAAGTAAGGTTAGCGCTTTCGTGCAGGTCAGTGCCTGAACTTCTTCACACAAAAAAACACATTAACAAATTCAGTTAAATACCTTCTCCCAACAGATAACCACACCTACCAGGAATCACATGAGCAATTAATACATTTAAATACATTAAAAAACGTTAACTCATGAATGAACACATTTAAAAATGGTTTATTTAAAAATCCATTAAAAACTGGTATGAGTGGAAGAGTATTAGCAGGAATTTCACTAAAAACAAGCCTAAAATATATTATAAATGTATGTATAGCCAACAAATGTAATAATTAAAATCATATTATATCAAAGTAATAAATATGGTGTTACACATATTTATATAAGGATAAAGTATTGTCAGTGAATTTTTATTAGTAATTAAACATGAAGTACAATTGGCAAGTTGCAAACCGAAACTTGCAATACAACTTTGTGCAATGAATGCTAAATAAACTATCCATTCTTTGAGTGAAGTGTGTTAATCTTAGCAATAGTCTTAGTTAATTGAAAGTACACTGGCATATGTATGATGTTACCAACATTTATTGTGATAAAATATAACTCATTACAATTATTAGCATTAGGCATGCAGGACAGTATGTCATGTAAAGTATGCATGACCCCTTCCTTAAAATATGTTACTGAGATCAATCAAGTCAATGCAATGTAAAATGTTTTAAAGGAATACATAATTGCCTTAAAATATAAGTTCAATAACATAACATCTCAATGTTCAGTATATATGAAGTCTTATTAAACTTAGGTCTGTAACAATTTGTGTTACAAGCTTACTACCTGGCAATGATATTTCACCTGATGCACTTACAGTTGATATTGTAAAGTACAATAGTTCAATTTCCATTTTTGTCAGTGGTTCAATTCCCAGGTGCTATAAGTCACAGTTTGTAAAATGTATGTCCCAGAAAGGCATCATGTCCCAATTTGTTTCAATTTATCTACTAAGAACATTGAATGACACCAACCTATATAATAATGTTCTATCATGTTTGTTTGTCACAAGGCTGAAGTTTTGCTTGTCATGCACCATCCCAGAGAGCACACCCAGAGGTGCCAGTATGAAATTTTACTGATACATCATTAAAAAGTAGTTAATTAAGTTTCTGCATTGCATTTGTATATACATTAAGCAGCTCACATATGTGAAAATTAGGCTGACTGCCCTGAAGGGCCATTTTAAGCCTTGCTAATAACTTGAAGTGAGAACTGAACTCTGGTCCTTGTGTATATAACATGAAAATCTTAACTGTTATGCCAAATCTACCTTCCTCAGTGCCATGCTTCATGTCTGAAATGTATATTGAAGAACTAATACCCAAATTGTACCCCATTACTTTGTGTGCTTTCTGCTGTGTAAATGCAATTGTCAAGGTTGTTCATAGTTTCATATAGGCTAGTGCATGCAAGAGCTGAACTGGGTTCCAATTTCCTGTCATGTTATGGATATCCTTGAGAAGACATGGCAGCCAATGTAAGACTGGTGCTCCATTTAGAGCCCAAAGCTGGTGTCAGGAGCCCAAGATCTTTGCTAGATTTCCAGTAAAGTGCTAGAGCTGGATGTAACAATGGTTAACCTTGTTAATTGTAATTGAAATATTAAAATAACATGGCATTGATGATATACTGCATGTTTTCTCACTACCACCCTATTTCTCTCTCTCTCTCTCTCTCTCATAGTATTTTTTTGGTGGGGGGGTAATTTTTCTTTTTGTAACATAATTCCTGTTGCAAAAAAAATAACAATCAGCACTGCATGCTAGATGGTGACACCACAACAGGTAGTACAGACAGCCAGCACTTCTGGATCCCAACCTCACAGCCTTGCCTTCACAACTCATGCACTACTGCTCCATCTGCATCAGGTAGCTCTGGCCCAGGGGCTAATGAAGTGGTACCCACTGACATACCTCTCAACTATACAGATTTTCATAGAATGTTCAGATTTTTGCTTCATATTTTTGGTCTGTTCCTCATAAAAATTGTTTTTTTTTTTTGAGAAATCACTGGAATGATCTAAGGATTAAAGTCAGTAAATAATGACATGTATTTCAGTTTTAGAACTTCATATAATTAAGAAAATGCATGTTAACACAAATATTGTTATTCTAGCAACTTTTTAAGTTTATAAAAGCAATATTTAAAATGTGTACCTATTTCTGGGCCTTTATCCCTTCATTATGTCAGGCTTTGTCTAGATTTCTTGTCATAAGAGATTGAGAGGTATGCCCATTGACAGTAGTGCTCATGGAGATGTTGATAATGTCAGCTGTCAGGGCTTTTGGAGAGCATTATGAGGACAGCCTCTGTGCCTAAAATGAGAAAGTCCTTCACTGAATAGTCAAGTCAATGCCCTGCCCGGCACATCTCCAAGTGTCTTAAACAGGAGATAGTGATAACAGTTCTAAGGCTGAGGTTTAGATTCTCACAGTACTATAGGATCCCCCAATGATGTCCTCTTCCTATCCCCAATCCTGACATCCCAGACATTTTGTGTCCATCTTGTTTGTCTTGTATGTCCTGTATATCTGCACCTGCTCCATAAGTTACCGTACATATCTAACCCCCATAACAGTAACCAACACTCCCAAAATCCCTCTCTTTAATAAAAAATAAATAAAACAGGTACCTGTCCCACAATAAATAAATGAATGAATGAATAAATGAATAAATAAATGAATAAATGAATAAATGAATAAATGAATGAATAAATAAATGCACCCAGTACATAACTCTCCATTTTGCCTGTGCGTGTGTGTGTGCATGTGTGCGTGCGTGTGTGCGCGTGTGCGCATGTTCGCATGTGCGTGTGTGTGTGTGTGTGTGTGTGTGTGTGTGTGTGTGTGTGTGTGTGTGTGTGTGTGTGTTTCTGAAACTCTTGGTCCAATTGGACACACAACTTTATTAAGCTGCTGTCACCCACCCCTGATGCGTTGACTATCCAAATTCATTAAGTTATTTGTATGCAGTTAGTTTCCCACCATCATACAGCACATGCCTTATTTCTTCCTCCTGTGTCCTACCCTCTGCTTTCCCCCAATTTCACCATCCTATCAACCTCTTTTCACAGATTTAATCTGGTCAAAAAATGATTCATATACAACACACATAGCCAGAGAAAACAAAACAAACCCTCAGTTTCTGCCCTTTGTTTTCATAGAATCAGTTCATAGACTGGTACTAGACTAACTGCTCTTGATGGCCATTTTCAGCCTAGCCAATTACCCCATATGAGAATCAAACCCTGCACCTTGTATCTATAAGGTTAAATGCCTTAACCATTATGCCAACCTCCCACCCTGATAATGACATCTTTCAACTTTTCCCAGTTAGGGGTTGCCACAGCAGATTACCAATCCGCTTATGATTGGCAGTGGATTTTTACAGTGTCAAGTTGCCAGCCCAGTGCCCAACCTTCAAAGAAGGCACACCCACTCATGCACACACCTACCTGCATGTCTTTAAAGTTCATTCGACCACAGGGAGGACATGCAGACTCCACACAGAAGGCAGTCCAGCTGAGAATAAAACCAGAGAGCCTCTTGCTGTGAGGCAACAACGTTAACTGCTGCACCACTGCAGCCATTCTGTGGTAAATGACAGTAAACAGCATTTCACATCCTATGTCAAAAATTAAAGACTATCTTCAACCACATTAGTACAGTTATTATCAAACAACTTTGCTTAGCCCTGCTGCATTAAAGGAATATAGACTGACAGTACTGGGAGGAGCCAGTTACACTAATAGGTTTATCAGGCTGCATGATGTTACGGAATGCCTAAAATGAGAATCTTATGGAATGTTACACTTGGCATTAAAGTGATGACGCCTGATGCCTATATTCTTCCTGTTTGAATCTTTTGTCACTGTCCTTTCAAATGTGTGATCTATACTATGTAAATTCTGAGTTCATGTGTGATAGGCTCAGATAATGCAAAGGTCAGTAGATTGCTTTTGCATAGTGTCAAGGGTATGAATCCACAAGTATGGCATATATATATATATATATATATATATATATATATATATTTCAGATTAATATTGTGCTTGGAAGTGCTAGCAACATATGTTATCAAACCACCATTATCTTTCTTATGCCTTAATGATGGTTCTGCTATCCTACCCCTGCTTGCCCATATTTGAAACACTTTATTGTATTGAGCATGACAAAGTCGTTATGGTGACAAACCTAAGATTAACACACAATGAAGGCTAGAGACAGCCCATAAAAATCTTTGTATCTCTCTCTCTCTCTCCCCCTTCTATATCACCAATCCTTTTCCTCAGCAATTTATAATGCCTGGCATCGAACAGCAATAGTACCTGGTGGCAAATGACAGTCCGTGTCTGATAGCAAAAAACATACTATTCTGCTTAACCTTGCTGCACTACAGATATACGGACTGAAAGTACTATGAGGAGGCAAGTATTATCATATGTTGCTCAAGCTACAGAGTAGAATGCACTCCATATAGGATGCTTCAGTTGTCATTACTGTTATAAATTATGCTGCACACATCACTCCTTTGCTTCTTTCTGTTATCACTGTCCCTTAAAATGTGTTCATTTTAGCAGCTGCCATTTACCTTCCTTTGTGGTGTGATCAGCTAATGCTCATATCTATAGACTGTTGATGGAAATTGGCAGGTGTTCAAGTCCAGCATCAGGTCTAAAAGTAAGAACATTATCATTTTTCATAAAATGTTGTTTTGTTAAAATATGGATACAAAAAGGATGGACATGGCTGTGGTGAATACGTATTTTAAGAAGAGGGAGGAGCATAGGGTGACGTACAAGAGTGGAGGAAGATGCACACAGGTGGATTATATCCTATGCAGGAGGGCCAGTCTGAAGGAAATTGGAGACTGTAAAGTGGTGACAGGGGAAAGTGTAGTTAGGCAGCATAGAGTGGTGGTCTGTAGGATGATGCTGGTGATCAAGAAGAGGAGGACAAGTGTGAGAGCAGTGCAAAGGATCAAATGGTGGAAGTTGAAAAAGGGTGATTGTGAGGTGGAGTTCAGGGAAGAGTTAAAACAGACACTGGGGGGCAGTGAAGAGTTACTGAATAGCTGGATAACTACAGCAGAGATGATAAGGGAGACAGCTAGAAAGGTGCTTGGTGTGACATCTGGACAGAGGAAGGAGGACAAGGAAACCTGGTGGTGGAATGAGGACTTACAGGAGAGTATACAGAGGAAGAGGCTGGTGAAGAAGAAGTGGGATTGTCAGAGAGATGAAGAAAGTAGACAGGAGTATAAGGAGATGAGGAGCATGGCAAAGAGAGAGGTAGCAAAGGCTAAGGATACGGCATATGGAGAGTTGTATAAAAGGTTGGACACTAAAAATGGAGAAAAGGACCTGTACCGATTGGCTAGACAGAGGGACATAGCTGGGAAAGATGTGCAGCAGGTAAGGGTGATAAAGGATAGTGAGGGAAATGTACTCACAAGTGAGGAGAGTGTGTTGAGCAGATGGAGAGTACTTTGTGGGGCTGATGAATGAAGAGAATGAGAGAGATAAAAAGTTGGATGATGTGGGGATAGTGAACCAGGAAGTGAAACAGATTAGGAAGGAGGAAGTACGGACAGCTATGAAGAGGATGAAGAATGGAAAGGCTGTTGGTCCAGATGACATACCAGTGGAAGCATGGAGGTGCTTAGGAGAAATGGCAGTGGACTTTTTAACCAGATTGTTTAATAAAATCTTGGAAAGTCAGAGGATGCCTGAGGAGTGGAGAAAAAGTGTTTTGCTGCCTATTTTTAAGAATAAGGGTGATATGCAGAGCTGTAGTAACTACAGAAGGATAAAACTGATCAGTCACAGCATGAAGTTATGGGAAAGATTAGTGGAAGCTAGGTTAAGAAGGGAGGTGATTATTAATGATCAGCAATATGGCTTCATGCCAGGAAAGAGCACTACAGATGAGATGTTTGCTCTGAGAGTGTTGATGGAGAAATATAGAGAAGGTCATTGCATTGTGTCTTTGTGAACTTGGAGAAAACATATGATAGGGTGCCTAAAGAGGAGTTGTGGTATTGTATGAGGAAGTCAGGAGTGGCAGAGAAGTATATAAGAGTGGTACAGGATATGTACGAGGGTAGTGTGACAGTAGTGAAGTCTTCAGTGGGAGTGACAGATGTGCTTAAGGTGAAGGTGGGATTACATCAAGGATCAGCTCTGAGCCCTTTCTTATTTGCAATGGTGATGGACAGGTTAACAGATGAGATCAGACAGGAGGCCCCATGGGCTATGATGTTTGCAGATGACATTGTGATCTGTAGTGAGAGTAGGGCCCGGGTTGAGGAGACCCTGGAGAGGTGGAGATATGCTCTAGAGAGGAGAGGAATGAAGGTCAGCAAGACTAAGATGGAACATGTGTGCGTGTGTGAATGAGACAGAGGATAGAGGAATGGTGAGGATGCAGGGAGAAGACTTGGTGAAGGCGAATGAGTTTAAATACTTGGGATCAACAATTCAGAGTAATGGTGAGTGTGGAAGAGAGGTGAAGAAGAGAGTACAGGCAGGGTGTAATGGGTGGAAAAGAGTGTCAAGAGTGATTTGTGACAGACAAGTACCAGTAATAGTGAAAGAGAAGGTCAACAAGAGGGTAGTGAGACCAGCTATGTTGTGTGGGTTGGAGACGGCGGCATTGACAAAAAGGCAGGAGTCAGAGCTGGAAGTGGCAGAGTTAAAGATGTTAATATAATATTTGCACTGGGTGTGACAAGGATGGACAGGATTAGGTATCATTAAATTAGAGGGTCAGCTTGGTTTGGACGATTTGGAGACAAAGTCAGAGAGGTGAGATTGCATTGGTTTGGACATGTGCTGAGGAGGGATGCTGGGTATATTGGGAAAAGGATGCTAAGGATGGAGCTGCCAGGTAAGAGGAAAAGAGGAAGGCCTAAGATAAGGTTAATGGATGTGGTGAGAGAGGACATGCAAGTGGTTGGTGTGACAGAGCAATATGCAGAGGACAGGAAGAAATGGAAACAGATGATCCGCTGTGGCAACCCCTAATGGGAACAGCCGAAAGAGAAGAAGGACATTATTCCAACAGAATTACCCTGCTTGGTACTTTATGTGGTTCACAGTTATCCCAACCTGCTCATACTTTCTCAGCTATAATGCCATATACATGACCTCTGGTCAAAGCAAGAATTAATGGGGGACAAATTACAAAACATTATGCACAGGTTAAAAAAATGCTCCTCTACATTTAGAAGGTGCTAGGATGAAATATTTAGTATTAACATACATTTTTGAAAGTTATGACATCTGACATGTAGATGTATGTTGTTGTGTAGTTACTTCATTCAGTGATGTGATAGAAAGAAACATAATTGTATAAGGAACAATACACCATGCCTTAAACATGTGGACAGTCAGGAAATATGAGGACAGTATAAGTATGGTCCTGTACTGTACATATAATGAATACTGTACTGCAATGATCATGACATTTTTAAATGATTGCAGAAAATGTTAACATGACATATCTGTTCTAAAATGACTTAGAATCAGATCTGTCTGTATGTTTGTACTCCTTATTTGCATGAAGGTTTGCATGGAGCACCCCAGGCCACTGCTAATTTATGTTCCAAGATCAAAAACACTAAAAAAAAAAAATTACACATACACTAATACTTTGCCATGATGAGCGCAAATGAGCTTTTCAGCAGTGTACTTCAGTAAGCAATTTTATCAAAAAGAAAGTATTGCCAGTAGTTTGCATTAGTTGTTTATGCATTATTAGCTGTAATGCTGTCTAACCACTAAATACTGTGAATTATCTTTGCACTCCAACACATTAGGCTTACAAATAAGGTGCAATGGTGTAAGACCTTTAGAAACATACATGCTGAGTGGCATTAAGTAGTGTACTTTCATATATTTGACAAGTGTTTTATATTTACATTGCAGAGTGTACAAAGATCAGGAAATATTGACAATGACACATCAGCTAATGAAGATCTGAGTACCATTATCAAGAGCTGAACACACAGGAATGTTTGGTTGTCACTCCACTGTTTGCCACTGTGATTATCATCCATCATATACATGGCCAATACACCACCTGATAATGTATGTCTGTTGCACAGTAGTGAGAGACAAGAGTGGATTATCCAAACAATGATGATATGGCACACTCACTGTTGTGTGAACACTAACATGGCCAAAGCTTTTTGAGGCCTCAAATTACATTTTATGGGAGCTATAACCATTTCAACACAATACCAATGTAATCCCTATAGATGTGTGCACTGCCACGGCACATCAGATATTATTATGTCTCTGGCATCAGTGGTTGATATATAGCTCTATGTGGTATGCCTCGGCTAGGTGTTCAAGTCTGGCAAGGTGTAACTAAGTATGTCAGAATGCTTATAGGCATGATTTCTTTCCCTAAAAGGTATGCTATGTATTATATGACTTAATGGAAACAGGTACTTATGCCTTTTATTACTTTGTCCACAATATAGTGGTTAAAGGAAAGAATGCCTTAATTACCAGTTTGTGATGTGTGCCATGCTGCAAAGTGCTCATAAAATGGGAATAGATCTATGTTATGATACATTCTTATCATTTTCTGGTGGGTAGTTGATGTTAATATATTAATTGCTGCATTATTGTTTGAGCATGCACAGTATAGTAATGCATTATTTACTTGTCATTTAGCATAAAGCACATTAAGTAATCAGTATTATGAAATAGTTATTGTCATTTGGTGTTCTTTGTCAAAACCTTCTTTGAATTTGCTTCCAGCAGCATGGCTTTGTCAATGCCCACACAACAGAGTTAGTGACTAATGCAAAGAGGATGACAGTGTTGTTACAGAGCAATATACAGTGATTGTATATGAAATGTAAATTTCCAACAGTTCACTTATTACTTGATGTTAATGTTGTACCTTTTAGTGGGTTACGGTTGTGTACTGTCACACAGGTGTTACTAATGTGTTCGACAAGGTTCACTTCAGGGAAATGTGATTTACACCATAATGCTATACTGCTTTCACAGGGTAATGCTGACAGAGTGTATTTCAATGTGCATTGTGCAGCAGCTGCAGCAGGAAATACAGAATATGATGATTTCACTGCTAAAATGTCATTATACTCCAATCAGTTTGTAATGGCAGTTGAAACAGTCCCATGTAGCTAATGTGTTTATACAATACTGCTATATGTAAATTGTTTTTTTGCTAAGTTTTCTATAGGCTACCTATCCATGTGTGGTCTTGCTATTATGCATATGTAGATCATATGCATAGGCATATGCCGATATTCCTACACACACACACAACCGAGATTTCAACAGAATAACTCCATATGACTATTGCCTTGAATAAATTGCATGTGAATATATCTCACATGGCCACATATGTCATTTTGTAACTATGTATATCTCCCATCTGTTATAGTTAGACATCTGTAATGATGTATTGCAAGACCTTCTTCTCTTGATATACTGTTCAAAGTGACAGCTCTGTATATGTGGCAGGTCTTTCTTGATTGCACTGCATAAATGCATGGCGTGTATGAACAGTTACACTTTCTAGCATTCACAACATGCAGGTAATTGCCATATCTGATGTTTCCACAATACCTACTAATATTGTAATAATTTTACTGGTCTGCATGAATCCTCTCAATATGTCCCCATTTTTGTAGTTGTGTAATTTTCCATTACAACTTCACTCTTTGTTTTCTTAATAAAAGCAAGAAAAAATTTAAAGATGTTTAACCTGTATATATGTCCAAATATCAGTTCATTCCTATGTAAATTATTCCCATTGTTTACATGCATAATATACATGAAAATGTCAGTGAAGTTATCTGTTTACTACCTGCAGTATATGTGATATCCCCAACTGTATCTGCTTTCCTTGTTAATTATCTCAACTCTTAACTTTCCTTTTTTATTTTTAGGAACTTCACTCATTTGTTACACTGCAGCTGCATCTCTCTCATCCCCTTCTGTCAAAATTACATTTTTAAAGTAATCAAAGAGTGTCCCTGAGTGGTAAAAATTGTTTCTGCAGTTTTCCAAAATTATGATGAGGAGTGTTTGTATAGTAAACTGTTTATATATAAATACCTGTGTCTTGTTAAGCTCCCCTGCCACTTGTTGTGCACTTGCATTGTATTGTGCCATATGCACGTACTTGTTTATTGTGGTTAAGCTTTTATTCTATGTGCTCAGGCCCATCTGCACCTCATTGAGGGTGTTAGCAGGTGTTCTGGCCATGAACAGGTAGTGCTTGACATGTAGGATTGCTTGGCATCTTCACAAATCCCAGGCACTATAAGAGCAAGTACCACAAGATGACTTTGGAAAGTAAAAACAGGCTTTAATCCAATTAATGCTCTCTACACTTCACAATATGTTTTCGTCCACAGTTCACAGACTTCATCTGATGAAGAATTTTGTTACATTAACCACTGTTTCTCTGCTTATAATATTATCTCATCTTAGCAGTTATATATTCTTGCATCTGTTACTGTTTGTTGTTTTCTGTAATTTATATTCTTGGGGGAGGTGCATTTGGGATATTACAGTGCTTCCGTTTTGTTTATAGACTGTTGTTTCTATGATGCCTCTCACTTACTGTAAACTGATATATGTTGCTTCATAAGTATAACTGTCTGTACTACCCATGTTTATGTGTTACTGTGATACTACCCATGTTTGTTATGTGTTATTGGGATACTACCCATGTTTGTTATGCGTTATTTTGATACTACCTACGTTTGTTATGTGCTATTGTGATACTACCCATGTTTATGTGCTATTTTGATACTACCCATGTTTGTTATGTGTTATTGTGATAACTGTTTTTTCATCTATCACAGCAGGGATATTGCTGCACATCTAAAAGTAACATGGGGTCATTCTCATGGAAGCCTCCTTGTTCAGATCCTGAGAATAAGACCATAATACAGGCTCTCAGTCATAGTTGGTGAATGGCTCTTTGATTTACCTACCTCTGACAAGCCCTTCCATGATCATGTCTGTTGGCAGGTAACAATGATGACGTCAATGCTGTTGGTGGTCAGGGCTTGGTATACCATATCATCTGACAAAAAGCCACTGACATGATTAGAAAGGCCACTGGCAGAGCAAAGGCTGTGTCATAGGAGTGTATGGCTACTGCTGATGGGCCACCAACCAAACCAACACTCACTGAAAAGGAAGAGATCATGTCAATAATTAGGGACCCATGAAGCTCATAAGAGTTTTATAGTGTAGTGATGGATGCTGGGGCAGAAGTGTAGCAAACTCAGAGGATTTCCAATATTGATGCTGTAGGTATGCCATTAAAATATTTCTTTCATCCGCCTTTGCAATTGATATCCACTTTTATACTTACAGTAATTTTACCAACTACTGTGTCTAGGTATATATGGCATCGAGGTACAATGACCACCTGCACATGGTATAGCCATACTTTCAGTTATTAGTTATGTGTATTATTCACTAAGATTATACTATTTACATGTGTGGTTGAGCTATTTTGGACAAGTTATTTTATTATATTTATTTTTGTCTTGCATTGTTGTTTGTTTACGACAATACACAGGTGAAACATTGTCTGGCATCAGCACTGTAGACCTCCCTCATTCTGATATTGGAGAAACATTGTTCTCTGATGATGATGATGATGATGATGGTGATGATTAACAGGCACAGCATTAGGCTGCAGGGGGTATGTCAGACATGGGGAGTATGGCTGCCCCATTCCATCCCTAGAATATGGACACAGTCACTATGCCTATGCATACCCATGGCACAGAACCATCTCAGATTGGGCAGGTCGATGTTGACATGGATGCTCATGGTAGTATGGTAAACTCAGTTGTGGACATGGCAGAATCTCCCCATAGCCATCATGTGGATGAGGTACTACACAGGGGTCTGTAGAGATGCTAAGAGAAGGTACACTTACTTCCCTCACCCTGAGGCTGGTGTGTCAGTAGCTGCTGGTGAGGTGTGTCACTTAGGCTGTTGATAAGTGATGTGCATAGCAAGCAGACAGTGCATGGTTTAGGCAAAAATGCTTCTTTGTACTTGAAGATCCTGTAACAGATCTAAGATGACATTTGGAGATATGGAGCCAAAAGCTTTTTCAAAATCCAAGTAGACCCCATCAATGTGAAGGCCCTAGTCAGGTAAATCAGCAATGTCTATAGAAAAGCTTAGCAAGTTTGTTAAACAAAAGTACCCAGTGATGAAGCCATGCTGGAAAATATCAACACCTTGTCCAGTTCCCCCAAACTACAGAGCTGATACTAAACATTTGTTCAAAATACAGAGCAAACTTGCAGGCCTGTAATTATTAGCTGATTAGCCTGTTTGAGTTTTGAGGATGGGGAGAATAATGGCTTCCATCAAAATGTCAGATAAATAAACAAACTCCAATGACTGCTAAAAACTGACTTGGCTAAAATTGCCTGCAAAATTATTAAGCCAAAAGCCATTCAGGACACTGGGGCCTGCAGCCAAAATTGGTTTGACAGATTTTTGTGCATTCTTCATGTTATCAGTCAGAATGACAGATCAAACACCCACTGGTTCAGCAAAAGTTCAAGATGCAGCTATCCCTGAGCATTTTGCCCAACCAAAGAAATGATCAACCAAAAGAATTGCTAGCACCCCTTCAAGTAATAAGGTATTCATTGGGCCGGATTCACGAAGGCTTGCACGGAGTCTAAGAGTAGTGTAAGACTCCATGCAGCCTTCGCGATCCAGGAACAGCCCAAAGTCCATGTAAGAGACAAGCTAAAATGGCTCTTACACGGAGTGGGTGTGGATAAGCTAGTCACCTCACTTGCAGCCGAATAGCATGCCAATGAGGATGATTAGCAATCCAGGAAGCCCAGAACAGCCCGTGTAAGAGCCATTTTAGCTGCAGAAATGTACTCAGTTGACAACTGAGTAAGTTTCTGCAAAAACCGCAATGGAGCCATGTCACCTCCAAATAAAGGGTGCATATGTGACAGGAAGCATGCCAATGGCCAAATATGTGGCCATTGGCAAGGTAACCTGATGCAAATATCTTAAAAATATATATATTTTTTTCGGCGATGTTTAAACCCAGCGCAGCCCCCCAAACAGGCTGCGCTGTATTAAACATAAAAACGAAGGTTATAAACCCACAAATGTGGGTTTTATGCAATACATGGAATGTCAATGCAGGGACCAGCAGACCAAAACCAACATGGCCACCATGTAGTGGTTGCTAAGGGGGGAAGCTGAGTCTAAGAGATGTAACTAAGCATTAGTAGGCAATCTGATGCAAATGAGTGTTAGGATACTGAATTCCACTGTTACATAGCAAATGAGCACAGTCTGAGTAGTGTAAGAGTTACAGAAGGGGGAGGAACAGAGTAGGAGATAGGTGATATCACAGGGGGGAATGGTAGAAAGAAATGCAGTTCATTGGAGGTCAGAGTTACATGACAGATGTCAGACAGATATCATGGAAAGAGGTGTGCCACTAAATAAGCATGAGAAAGTCAAGAAAGGGAAGGTGTACACTGTTGCCTACCCCAAAGTTTCTTGCTGGGCGTGCATGCGCATGTGTGCGCGCCATGAAGCGCGAGTAAGGCAGTGTGCGCACGTGTAAGGCAGACTGAGCATGTGGGACCGTGTTGGGAGATGTTTAACACTGTTTGAGTGGGTGTGCACGTGTTTTAATCCGAATAAGCAGATTCTGAACCGTGTAAGCATGTGTGCGTGCGTGTAAGCCACTGTGAGCATGTTTCTGCTGGTTTGCACACGGCTCCTCCCTGAGGAAACAGAGAGGAAAAAGGAAGCAACAGATTTAGTAGGAAGCTAGCAGGGAATACTGCTGGAGCTAGCAGGTGAAAACAATTAGAAGCAGGCAATTACACAGGCAGAATAGTAGCCCAGCCCAGCACTTAAAACTCTGCAAACAGCAGTGCAGGATGTTTCTCTCAAGAGACACTGCAAGACAGGAGTTAAGTTATTAGAAGTGAAAACTGAAAAAGCTGAACTCAGAGCAGAAATGTTAGGGGCTGCCATAGCTGTCATAATGAGACATAGGTGACTTGCTGAGGGTGGTGACAATGCAGATGGTGCCAGACAACCCACAGTGAGGAGACGGAGAAGAGTGTACAGGCCCAGGGTCACCTACCACGGGTTACATGAGCTGGAGATAGTAGAGCTATAGAGTGGACAGAGACCTCCTGCAGCAAATAGTGGAGCTGTGCAGGCCACGCCTCACACACAGAACCAACAGAGGGGAACCCATCCCAGTGGAAACCAAGGTATGTGTTGGCCTAAGAATACTAGCAACAGGTACCTTCCAGACACCAACTGGTGATATGATGGGGATATCACAGGCATCAGCCTCCAGGGTACTGCACCAGTTCCTGGATGCCATGTCAGCACATGTCGGTGATCATGTATATTTCCCCAATGCCCGTGAGGTATTGGCCAGCAATATGCATCTCTTCCAGCAAATAGCGGAATACCCTGAGGTAGTGGGTGCAATAGACTGCACGCACATACGCATCAAAGCACCAGCTGGTGAGCGGGGTAGGGCATACATCAACTGCAAGGGCTTCCCCTCCATCAACTGCCAGGTCATGTGTGATGCCCAGGGCATAATAATGAATGTGTGTGCTGGCTGTCCTGGGAGCTACCATGATTCCCACATCTGGCATTTGACGCAGCTGTACCAGACATTTGCCAATGGGGACATCCCGCACGGACACCTAGTGGGGTATGCAGGTTATGCACTGGAGCCATGGCTGATGACACCCATCAGAAACGCACACACACCTGAACAGGAACGCCATAATGAGGCACACGCACAAACACGTAATGTAATAGAGCGTGTGTTTGGGCTGCTCAAGTCACGGTTCCGGTGTCTGGACACATCTGGTGGAGCCTTGCAGTACACACCAACTACATGTACCCAAATTGTCATGGTATGTGCTATGCTACATAATATGATCTTGCGAAAACAGCTGCAGCAGGACCAGCATAAGGCTGGGCCAAACAGCCCCCCACCATTGCCAAGGCCATCACAGGCAGAGCGTGACTCGGAGGAGGAACAACCTGAGGCTACCCCAGTAGGCAGAAGGAGGCATGCCCAGTATGCCCTGGCCTTGGCAAAGAGGCAATGCATAGCACATACACTGGCTCAGTAGGAACCCTGGGAATGATACCCCTCTCTGACTCACTCATATAGTAACAGGGATGCCTAACATGACACAACCTGCTCTCAAACATGTACAGGGAAGTGTAATATGCGCATCCGACAGAGGCAGCCCTGCAGCACCACCTGAGGCATGAATGCTATGTGTTAAGTAATGTAACACCATGTACTATATGCACACCTGAGGACCCTGACTAACATCCTACCCTCACCAAGCATCATGCCACAATATTACAATGAGATGATCAAGTGCAATAATTGACTGAAGTATCGCAGTTAGTCAAAGGGGATCCAATGTGTGCCAGTCTGGGATGACATGCTGAGCATGACATGATGCTCCACCTGCTAGGACTGGCGTGCACCTATCAGTGCAGGCCGTATGGATACTGGCAAAGGCTGTTGTTACCCACAGTGTGCCCTGAATAGGTAAGGCTCAAAACACAAACCTATCTCCATAGGTATCAGAAGGGATAAGAATAAGATAAGGGATAAGTCGAAACAGCAAGATGCATGCAGTCTAAACTCACCCAGTATGGAGAATGTTGATATCTACACTGTAACAGAAAACTGAGTCAAGGCTCACAACAGCACCCTAACACTACCAGGTTACACCTCATACTGTGCTGTACAGCCTCAAAACATGGAACAAGCTACAAAAGGAGAGTGACTAGCAAGAATTGTCAAGGATAACCACACCCCCATGTTGGTACCACAACAAAAAGCAGCATGGATTAGCCATGGTCAAGTAACAGTGGCTAAAACTGCCCCCCAGTTTATAGCCTGCTACAGACTACTGTCCAAACACCAGGAACTGCACCTGGCCTATGCTGGAATACATGAATATATCAAGTCCTCCAAACCACATTATATTGGGTGACTGAAAATCCCCAGACATAGACTGGGAGCATTATACTAGCTCCAACAGTGTAGGACAAAAGTTCATAGAATCCATAAACCAAAAGGCCCAGGAACAACGTACCACTCCCACAAGAGGGGTAAGCATACTGGATGTGATAATCAGCAACATGGGTACTGGATGGCAAGATGAGAAGTGTATTTCTCACTGGTAAAACCAGACCATAGAGTAATCACACTGGATATACAAATCCTGACCACAGTCCCTGGCCAGAAAACCACAGTGGAAAACATGTGTAAAGCAATATTTGCACTCCTCCAAACTGATGTGGAATCCATTAAAGGTCCTGTGCAGGTGCAAAATATGGGCCACACCTCAGAACCTGTAATACAGCCATTCCATGAACACTGCCAGGAATGCTTGGATTATGCAATCCTAAATTAAAACAAGACACAATGCCAAACACGCAGGCATCTGGCATGGTGGACACCAGCCATAACCAAACCAAGCAAGAGAATGAGGAAGCTACTACATGATAGAGCAAACATAAACAATGAAGTAATCACTGATCAGTAGTATGGCAATAAAATCTGTCCACAAATACAGTCCACTAAGGCCAGCCACAACAAGTTGAATCTGTGAATCCCGAGGCAATGTTACACCTGCCCCAAGTACGCAGACAACCCCCAACTCCACCCAAGAAATACAAATATATGTGAGGGATGCAACCATCTATCCAAACTGGAGGCTGAGCTCCCTCAACTCAGTACTCCCAAAACTAGTCAAAAGGAGAAGGTAACCACACACACCACAAACACAGTCCCACATAGACCTATCACAACTGCAAACCAAACACATAAACACAGAAAAACATTCCTGGATGCACAAATTACAAACACAGCACACCAACAGAGGCCTCTAAAGCAGACACCCAATCAAACAACCTCCAAACATAGCACATGCAACACATAGGACACAAAGCTGGTGTGCCAAACAGTCACAGGCCAGAAGGAGAAACAACATGCCTGATACAGTTGTAATAGGTGACTCCATAGTCAGACACACTGCTGTCCCGCACACCAGACTGAACAAGGGAAAGGGTACAGTAAGCTGCCTGTAGGCTGCCACAATACGCCACATAACAGAAGTATGCAGGTCACTCCAAAGCAAGTAGAAATATGATGCAGTCATAGTCCATGCTGGTGTGAATGACCTGAGATGTACCTCCCTAGACTACATGAAAAGAGACATAGATGAGCTCTCTGAATATGTAGTCCAGGCCGGTAAGACACTTACCATTTGCAGCATCCTACCCTTACCAAGAATAATGCCACAGTACAAACACGGAATGATCAGTCATAGCAAGTGGCACACTTACTGGTGTCATTCCAAGGGGATCCAATGTCTGTCTGCTTGGGATGTCATGCTTGACAAGCCACGCAGCTGTTCTTGAGATGGCTTGCACCTGTTACCCCTGGGCGTCTGGATATTGGATAAGGCCTTTGCCACCTCCATAGAGCCTTTTGTAGGCAAGGCTGAAAAGACTGACCCACCACCCTAGAAAACATAAGTGGAAAGAAACATAAGGGTAATGCTGACCAATGCCAGATGTGTAAACCCCAATATGCATGCTCCCAAGGCCATTCCCAGTATGGAGAACATCGATGTCTGTGCAGTGACAGAAACCTGCTGCAAGCCTCCTGACAGCACACCAGCACTACCAGGTTATACCACATATCATGTGTCATGGCCCCAAAACCTGGAACGAAACATAAAAGGAGGGTGAGTATCCATATTCAGCACAGACACCCATACGTCCAGGTAACTGACAATGCACAAGGCATTGGAGTCCACCCATGTGCAACTAACTGTAGGCAAGACTGCTGTACAGTTTGTAGCATGCTACAGACCACACTCTCATACACAGGAACCCCACCCAGCCGTCCTGAAGACACTGGACAGTATGAATGTCCCACCAAATACCAAACAAGGTACCACAAATTACCACATAGGTGGTAAACCATTACGTATGGAAGGAGTAACCAGGGACCTAGGGACACAAGTGGACAGTAACCTGTTATGTGACACCCACATTGCCAATGTGGCTAGGAAGACTGTCTACATTTGACACCGTATCAGGAAAGGATTCACATCTACGTCAACAGAGGTCATTGTGCCCCTATACTGTTCTCTTATCACGCCCATAATCTAGTACAATGCCTCATATGGGATGTACCTTACCTGACACCTGCAGCAGTTAGAAAGACCTCAAAGGTACCTCACCAAGAGGATAAAGGGTCTCAAATATATGTCATATGCTGCCTGGCTGTAGACACCCCAGCTGAATGCAGTCACATACTGCCTACACAGAGGCATTGCATGCCTGTTGTAGAAGGCCATGCCCAACACAGGAGTAATGGATATGCTCCACCCCAGAAAACTCAAAGCCATCGGAGCTGTGAGAGTGAGAGATGTCAACCTCAACAAATAATGAAATAGGATGTGCTGGTGGGACAGATACATAATCCAGAGGCTCCCCACACCCTGGACCAGAATCCCACTCCATGTTAGGCAGAGCCCCTCACTGACACTCTTCAACAGGAATCTTGCCAAGCGGATGGATGATTGTAGAGTTACACTGGGGTATTCACTGTGTCATGTCCAGACAGAGGCACAGCAAAGCAAATCATAAATGGCCATAATATTCACATAGCAAGGGGTGGCAAAAGCCACACACACTCTGGCTAGGCTAACAAATGCCCTAGGGTGGATAGCCTAGTATGAACCTATGAACCTATGAAGATACAAATTGTACAGGACACTAAGGATAATCCCAAGGCTTTCACAACTGATGGTAGGAACCATGTTGGGAATTCACAGATATGCTCTGAATCACACAAATATCACAAACACACACACATATTGCCAACATACATCCTGACAGGTGCAGTGCAAACCCCGAATGCAGAATATCTATCCCAGCAGACTGCTGGCCCCCTGACATTGCAGATGCTGAGGTAACAGCCAGCATCTACAAAGCAAAACACACAGCAGCAATGGTATGAGATGGTGTCCTGGGCTTAGTGCAACATGGACTCCAAGATGAATGGAATGCCAAATCACACTACTGCTCAATGTCAGCCTTACCACAGAATATGTACCCAAAGAGCAGTGTACAACAACAGTGGTCCTTCTCAACAAAGGTGTTGCCTGAATGGATACTGAAAATTACTACCCCAGAATCCTGAGAAGCTCGGTTTGCACAGCTATGAAAAGGATCAGCATGTACCACAGACATAAAGATATTTGGGACCTACTGACACCGGACCCTACCCAGTGTGGCTTTCTTAAGTGCAGATCCTGCCCCTAAACATGTTTGACTCAATTGAAACAGTCATTAAGGTCATTGATGAGGGCAATGTTGTCCACACAGCGTAGCTGAACCTTGCAAAGGCTTCTATACAATACCCTACGTGTTCATTATAGATAAGCTCACCAGTTTAAATATAAACCCCTATGTCAGTAGAGGGGTTGCAAACCAGACCAAGGACAGAACAGACATGGTCAGACATGCTGCAGCCATGTCAGACTACAAACCAGATATAACTGGCATCCCACATGGCTTGGTCCTGGGATCTCCCTCATCTGGTATATATGTCCCATAGGTACAGGCAAACATGGAAGGACTGTGTCCAAACATGTTTGCAGAGGACTACAAACTGCTCACCACATATGATCCACCAGCCGACACAAGCATCCCACAAAAGGGCCACATAGAAACAGACAACTGGTGCCATAGCCATGTCAGCAAGCTAATTGCAGAAAAGTGTATAGTCAACCCCCGTGGATATACAGTAAGTGCCCACCAATTACCACATAGGTGTTAACCCATTATGTAGTTAACATGTAATGAGAGACCTGGGGACACAAGGTGATAGATATCCTGCATTGGACAAACATGTGCTGTAGTGTTTACAGAAACATACCATATACCCACCTAACCATGAAGGTTGTCAGATCTAGATAAGGGGAGGTCATTGTGGCTCTGCAGTCATCCTTCATCAGCAGTACAATTGACTACAATAGCCCCTGTGGGATGTACCTTAGCAGACACCTCCATCAACCGTAAAGTCCCCAACAGTACCTCACCAGGAGTATCAAAGAGCTTGCACAGATGCCATGTGTTGCCTGTGTTGCTGGTATCAATAAACATGCTGCACCTTGTACAATCTGAATGGCAGTGAGCTATGCACATGAGAGACCTGAACCCCAGCACTGACTTACATAGGACAAGCTGTACTGCATGATCCATAACACAGAAGCCACCCCCACCCATGAGTGAACTACCAGTACAGGCTACCCATAGAGTCACTTATCAATCTTCCTCAATAGGAATCTTGATGAGTGGATGGGAGATGGTAGCTTTATCCTGGGTATCAGTGTCATGTCACAGGTTGACAGAGGCACAGTATACTAACCATGACATATGTCATGGCAAACTCCACTTACAATGTGTGTTGAAGGACAAACACACTCTCCAACTAGCATTAGACATGGACAAGGGCACATCGCTAGTGTTTGCAAATGTACACCTATGTTGTGGAATACACTACCAATGTTGGACAAGCCTGGTTTAAGTAGTTCATATCTGAACAGAATGCAACATGGTCAGATGTACACAACTGGCCCCTAACCAGGCTGTTGTGCTCACTATCGAAATGTAAAGCAGTGATAGCACTAAAGGCCAGGATACTGTCCACCACAGTCAAAGTACTACCAGTACACTATACAGTACTACAGTGTTAGGTCAGTGTGAAAGGATGTTGACAACTGTATGCAAAGTATCCCATGCAAACACTGCAGGCACAGTATAATTCTGTTGTGTTCACACACAAAGTAGTTGTACAGTAACTACACAACATGACACACAACACACAACCATAAACGGGTGATATTTGTTGAAGTTCACACTCATCCACAAATGTGGTGGGCTGCAGAGTCCAACATATGGAATGCTCACACTCGGCATGCTCACACACTTTGATAAATGAGACATATGTCAGACAACATGCCATGGGAAGGCTGAACTGGGCATGCTCACACACTTAGGCCAAATCTCAGTTTAGCAGTTGGACACACATATCTGGTATTTTTACGTGTTATTCCAGGAACCAACCACATTACAGCAGTCTGCCCAGTGCACACAGTTAAATGACTACAGAGACATACGTGATATAGTGGATCCCTCCCATATGCAAACATCTTCCACAGATGCACAAGTTGTTCATACAAACAGGGAATGCTATGGCAATAAAGATGTGCAAACAGTCTATCAGCAACAAATAATGTGCATTTGACAATTAAACATATGGGTGTAGAGGTCAACACTAGGCTGTTTGCCCTAGGGAATGACAGCTTAGCCAGAGTGTGCTTGGTGTCTGCCTCCCCACAGGATGCACATTCCCCTTTCTAAACACCAATGATGTCAGCACCCTATAAGTACAGCAGGAGAAAAGAAACCTCCCAGTAATGCGAATAGCGCACTCTGCTAATGCGTCCGTCGCAAGTGTCATAACATAGTTAGGTAGGGATTTGAATCCTGCAAATGCTCAGTGTGTGAGTGAGTGGGGTTGGTGTGTGTGTAAGTCTGTGGGAGAGAAATGTCCTTTTTGGCAACTAGGAAAACACACTACAGGATGCACATTCCCCTTTCTAAACACTGATGATGTCAGCACTCTATAAGTATAGCAGGGGAAAGCAAACCTCCCAGTAAAGTGAATAGCGCGCTCCGCTAATGCGTCCGTCATAACATAGTTCGGGAGAGGTTTGAATCCTACAAATGCTTAGTGTGAGTGGGGTTGGTGTGTGTATAAGTCTGTGGGAGAGAAATGTCCATTTTGGCAACTGGGAAAACACACTACAGGATGCACATTCCCCTTTCTAAACACCGATGATGTCAGCACTCTATAAGTATAGCAGGAGAAGAGAAACCTCCCAGTCATGCGAATAGCGCGCTCTGCTAATATGTCCATTTTAAGTGTCAGAGCATAGTTAGGTAGGGGTTTGAATCCTGCAAATGGTAAGTGTGTGTGTTTATCTGAGGGGGTTTGTGTGTGAGGGAAGTGTCCCTTTTGGCAACTAGGAGAACAGACTACAGGATGCACATTCCCCTTTCTAAACACCGATGATGTCAGCACTCTATAAGTATAGCAGGAGAAGGGAAACCTCCCAGTAATGCGAATAGCACGCTCTGCTAATGTGTCCGTCTCAAGTGTCATAGCATAATTAAGTCGGGGTTTGAATCCTGCAAGTGTGTGTGTTTGACTGAGGGGGGTTAATGTGTGTGAGGGAATTGTCTCTTTTGGCAACAAGTTGAACAGACTACAGGATGCACATTTCCCTTTCTAAACACTGATGATGTCAGCACCCTATAAGTACAGCAAGAGAAAGAAAACCTCCCAGTAATGTGAATAGCACACTCTGCTAATGTGTCCGTCTCGAGTGTCATAACATAGTCAGATAGGAATTTGAATCCTGCAATTGGCAAGTGTGTGATTTTGGCTGAGGGGGATTAGTGTGTGTGAGGAAAATGTCCCTTTTGGCAACTAGGTGAACAGACTACAGGATGCACATTTCCCTTTCTAAACCCTGATGATGTCAGCACCCTATAAGTATAGCAAGAGAAGGGAAACCTCCCAGTAATGCAAATAGCACACTCTGCTAATGTGTCCATCTTGAGTGTCATAACAATAGTCAAATAGGGGTTTGAATCCTGCAAATGGCAAGTGTGTGTTTTTGGCTGAGGGGGTTAGTGTGTGTGAGGACAATGTCCCTTTTGGCAACTAGGTGAACAGACTACAGGATGCACATTTCCCTTTCTAAACCCTGATGATGTCAGCACCCTATAAGTACAGCAAGAGAAGGAAAACCTCTCAGTAAGGCGAATATCGCACTCTGCTAATGTATCAGTCTCGAGTGTCATAATATAGTCAGATAGGGGTTTGAATCCTGCAATAGGCAAGTGTGTGTTTTTGGCTGAGGGGGGTTAGTGTGTGTGAGGACAATGTCCCTTTTGGCAACTAGGTGAATAGACTACAGGATGCACATTTCCCTTTCTAAACACTGATGATGTCAGCACCCTATAAGTAAAGCAAGAGAAGGGAAACCTCCCAGTAATGCGAATAACACACTCTGCTAATGTGTCCGTCTTGAGTGTCATAACATAGTCAGATAGGGGCTTGAATCCTGCAATTGGCAAGTGTGTGCTTTTTGGCTGAGGGGGGTTAGTGTGTGTGAGGAAAATGTCCCTTTTCGCAACTAGTTGAACAGACTACAGGATGCACATTTCCCTTTCTAAACACTGTTCAGCTGAAGGCCATGGCTCTGGCACAAGTTGTCTGTTCCTATGATGCCCCTTTGGAAGATGCTTGTGTCGGCTGGAGAGTCAATTATGGTGGCCAGTTCGCAGTCATCTGCATATTTGGTCAGCCACAGTCCGTCCTTGTTGGCCTGTACCTCCAATAAATATATACCAAACAAGAGAGGTCCCAGGACTGAGCCTTGTGGGACACAACTCGTAACTGGTTTGGAGTCTGGCATGGCTCCAGCAATTCTAACCATGTGGGTTCTGTCCTTGAGCCACTGTGCAATCCATCTAGTGACATAGGGGCTTATATTTAAGCTTGTGAGCTTCTCTAGAATGCCCAAGTGGGGTATTGTTGTGAAGGCTTTTGCGAGGTCCAGGTAGGCTGTGCGAACCACCTTCCCCTCGTCAATGGCCTTGGTGACTGTTTCAAAGAAATCAACCAGGTTAAACCTGGTAGTGCTGGTGTACTCTCAGTAGCCCTGAACCAGGCATCTGTTACTGCACAGATATTGATGTTCTCCATGCCAAGGAGTGTTTTGGGTGCATGCATCTGGAGGTTTAGACTTCTGGCGTTGGGTAGCATTACTCTTAGTTTCCTATCCCTTGTGATACCTATGAAGGTGGGTTTGTCATTTGAGCCTTGCCTAACATAGGCACTATGGGGGTAGCAAGAGCCTTTGCCAATATCTGAAAGCCCAGGGGTGACAGGTGCAGGCCATCCCTAGCGAAGCAGGTAGCTCAACAGAAGATGAATATGTGAAGGTGTAGTGCCTGTGATTAGTTAGCAGTAGCATATATGACTGCTCACATGGGCACATGCCAGGTAAGTCATATGCACTGTGTCACAGGCAATGTACATGTGAACAGGACAAACAGTGACATCCTGTCAAGTGGGACATGGACATACATATAGTAAGCTATGCAGATGGCACTAGGAGTCCACAGAAGCTCTATAACTATACATTGCAGGTGTGATCAGTATTCCAGGGTAATTGCAAGCAAACATGCATGCAAACAAAGCTACAGTAAACAGGGCTGCATGTAGTCCATTGTACAACAAACAAGCTGTACCAGTTCCAGTAGGTAACACTGCAAATATGCAGGCACTATGCATATGAACGTGGAAATACACGGGTCAGATGGCTAGGGTCCAGTCTCAGTGCACACAAGTGTACAGACCATGTACTGTCAGGATGTACAATAACTGGATGGAAACCCATGTGCTCATACCTGCAGTAATACGCATGTCAAATAACAGACACTGAGCCTTCACTCAATGGTTCCATACTTAGTAGGATGTATGCTACCTGGCCTGCCACCACAGTATCCCTGACATATATAGGGACTCTCCCTCCTGTGACAGTTAGTTTTGTGTGTTGGGGCTGTCTAGCATGGTATGAGATGTGAGCATGCAGTGCTAGGGTGCTCCTGTGTGTCCTGTACCAGTCGTGTAGTACTGCACACATATCAACATCCTCAAACATCTGCATTGCAGAGTCCAGTGTGGGCAACATGCCACTTGCAATTTACATGTCCATCATTGCGTATTAATACTTTCATTACCTTATCCCCTGTGCTACCTATGTATGTAGCCTTCTGTTGACATCATTACCACCAGTATGCCAACATGTGCAGATGATACACTATGGTACTTACCATGGGTGTAGACAACAGGACATGACAATCACACACTTACTGCATCAGGCATGCTGTGATATACCCACAATTAATTCAGCACACAGTACTGTTAACAACATGATACTATTACTACACATCTATGTGGTCACCCTGTGCATCAGCAACATGTTAACCTGTACCTGCACAGTTGTTACAGATTGCAGGAGGTGGCACAGTTTCATCATATGCACAGGGTGTGAGCTTGGTATGCCTGAGTCAGCCACCGATACCACCAATTGACATGTATGTGTATGTGTGTTGGTGAGGGACAGCAGTAGAAGGTGGGGCAATGTTGATGCAGTGTGTGCGTGTATGCGGTAGCCCTAGGTGTTGTCAATTCGCATGTGTGTATGGATGCACACAGTTCCACCTCATGGCTGCCATATACTGGTGTTTGTGGACAGCCACAGACTGTACCTGCCAGGTCATACAGATCAGTGTCTCTGGCCACGGACACAGTACCTGTGCCTTGCAGGGGTGCTACAGACCATATCCAGTACCAACCCAGACTGGGTACTGTCATCAGAAGCAGGTGTTCATTGACTGGACACAGATCCCTGTCGGGCCCGGCCAGAGCCACGTGCACGTGGTCTCCTGGGGCGTTCTGATGACAGCACAGACCCAGCATTGCTGGGGCTGCTGCTGGCACTACGGGGGCGGCCGCGGCCCTGTTGTCATCCGCGATGACTGCCAGCTGCTGCGGTTGCTGGCATACGGACACGTCGACGCCTCAACCGCCCACCATCGCCCTGGCTCATGGACATGTAGTTGTGGAACCGGTCTAATATGTCCCCACAATGTCTGTCTATGACATCGGTGAAATCACGGATGGCAGCCCCAATGTCACGCATACTGTCAGTCATGGCTGTGCGACATGCTGTCAGCTCCCTCAGACCCTGTCTGGTGTACCGTTCCATACGTGACTGTGCCTGCATGACAGCCCAAAATATAGCTGAGGTTGTAAGACCTCTGTGGGCACATCTGACAGGGGGGGTACGCCCATGGATTCTCCCACGAGAACCCCTGGACATCTGTCTGTGTGGTACCATCTCTGGGCCATGCCCATGGCTGCTGTGTGGGGAGGCATGTGCCACACATACCACATTACCCTGGTCAATGCCCACTGTATGCTGTCCATCAACTAGGGACATTGGTGACAAAGGGTGTATTGGAAGGATAACTGTGCACATTGATGGGGTCAACAGCTGTGTACTGTCAATCGGCTGACCAATGGCGGACCCTGGCATACTTTCCTGTGCCATTACACAGATGTCATCATTATCAGTACCCACGGCACCTGATTCAGGTTCCCTGCCACATGACACCAGAGCAGCACCAGAACCTGTGGGAGGGAAACAGGAAACACAGTTTACAATGTCTACACATTACCAGTGATGCACACATGCACACATGCACACATGTACACATGCACACATGCACACATGCACACATGCACAGGTGCACATGTACACATGCACACATGCACACATGCACAGGTGCACAGGTGCACACATGCACAGGTGCACACATGCACACATGCACAGGTGCACACATGCACACATGCACCGGTGCACACATGCACAGGTGCACACATGTACACATGCACACATGCACAGGTGCACAGGTGCACACATGCACAGGTGCACACATGCACACATGCACACATGCACAGGTGCACACATGCACACATGCACACATGCACATATGCACAGGTGCACACATGCACACATGCACAGTTGCACAGGTGCACACATGCACAGGTGCACACATGCACAGGTGCACACATGCACACATGCACACATGCACAGGTGCACACATGCACACAGCACACATGCACACGTACACACATGCACACATGCACACATGCACACACGCACACAGTTTCACGCAATTGTACAGTATTCAGTATGCGTGATATCAACACACAGACACAGACACACCTACATGCATACAAAGAGCACTACTAAGTGAGCCAAATAGTACTATTACTATCAAGACTATTACAGGAATTGTTCATACACACTCACCAGCATGGATAGGCTGCATTGCTGTTATACCAGAGGGACCTGCAGACGTGAAGAAACTAATGTCAGTGGGCACAACTGTGCCATTGTTACTGAGTATGATACAGGTCAGTAGTACAACAGTCACCTTTCACAGGTCAGCTGCTAATATTGAGGATATCACACTTGCACATTAAATACTATGGTGACAGCTACAAACCAAGGACACACCTCATACATGCATTAACTACCAGTGTACACAACAGTCAACTATACATATGGCATATTACCTGCATGCTCACTGTCTTGCTGCTGCGTGGCTCCAGCCTCCATCATAATGCAAGTCTGCTGCTGTTGTTGTTGCTGGCGGACTGGAGCCACTACACTCATGAGTAGTCCCTCCAGTCTGGTGAGTGGGGGATGTGTAGCCACCCCACCACCTGTGGCGACCTGTTGCCTGTGGATATCCGAAGCACGCTGACGGACATGTCTGATTAAATCACTGCAGTGATGTCGTACCTGCTCATATGTCCTGTTATGCATGCCTATGTCATTTACCCGACGGACAAGGTCTTGCCACAGTGCAGCCCACTCCTGCTGATTCTGGCTGGTGCGGGAAAAGAGTATTGCATAATCCCGCACCAGGCTCTGGTGTATCTCCTCATCCTCAGCTGTGGAGTAAGTGGGATTCTGCGGGTGGGCCATGTACCTGAGAAAGAAAATAACCTGATATCAGCAATATATGTCAGCAGAATTTGGCACACATACTACACATGCTACTCGACTGTTATGATACAACATATCTCACATATGTAGCATCTGTCTGTCTATTGGTGGATACACATGTAAATGGCCAGGTATCAGTGCTCAGCCAGCAACTGTGCAACAGTACCTGGCACACTCCATACGACATACTACCAAACCCCAGCAGTCAGAACACTGATTCAGGTCAAGAGCACCTCCTCACTCTGGGGGTTTGTATCTAGGTACTGTATGGCCTACATCATCAACTACTGTGAGCTGACCACACACTGATTGCCCTGGATATACATATCCCACCTTCACCACCAGCACAAACGACTATAGTGAATAACATTACAGATGCAAACTTTACACTTTATAACAGTGACATGGTATCCTTTCAGCCCACTGGGCCAGTGGCAGATACAACCCACAATGCTGACCCCTACACAATTGCTTTCTACAGACATCTCCGAGAATGCATGGATCATGCAATCCCATATATGACCAAGACACTCTCCACAAAGGGACAGCATCCTGTCTGGTGGACCCCAGCCATAGACAGATTGTATTACAGAAGATGGAAGCTACTGCAAGACAGAGCATAATTCCATAAAGGGAGGGCATGTCTGAGCAGCACTAGTAAGGATCTGTTTTCCATCATACGAACATCCATGGGCAACTTTGAGAGGGAAATCAAGAGGGACACTACACATAACCAGAAGGCCTTCTTCAGTTATGTTAGCAACCTGGTCAGGATCCATCCTCTATGCCCATAGTTAGTACACAACAACACATATTTCACTGACACCACAGATATTGACAACATTGTGGCAGACAGGTTCAGTGCAGGTGTCACCCCGCCCTCTCACCCAAAATAAGACATAGTTATCCCAGCTGACTGTAACCTCCCTGTCATCACAGATGTCTAGGTGAGAGCCACCCTCGGGACAGCAGAATACACAACATGAATGTGACCTGATGGTATCCCCAGTTGCATGCTACATAAACTCTGACAGGAGCTAAACACACATATAGAAGTGCTATGTAACACTAGCCTGACTACAGGATATGTACCTGTACACTGGCGCACAGCAGCAGTGGTTCCACTCCACGAAGGAGGCACCTCAACATACCAATACAATACAACACAATACATTACATTACAATACAATACTATACAATATGCTATTGCCCTTGGGACTACAGCAGCGTACTGTTCTGCTACCCTGACCATTGTGACACGTGGTGTGATGGTACCTGCTGCTGTCACACAGTTACACAGGGTGACTCATATGGCATATTACCTATCTGACTAACATTCAGCAGGGGTATGTGTGACATGTACTCATGGGGAGTCTTGCTTCTTAACACTGTGTGGTTTATTGCAGGGTATGTCTTATCTGTGGGTAGGAACTTTTACCTCCACATGTGCACTCTATTGCAGTGGCACGGACGACACACAGCAGACATTTAGGTTGTGGATGGTGTGAGGTGTTACTATGGTTGTTGGACATCTGTCATGGGTGTGACTTAAATATGTAAATCCGGGAGTGGTAACCTCTATGTGGGTAGTATATGTGTACTCTGTGGTGTTGTCAGTCACTGTGCATTGGTAATGTGTTTGAGTGCATTGTCACAGTGTTGTACATGTCACTGTGTCCTTCTCCATATCTGTAGCTGTCATGTGAGGTCCATACCATGGCATCCATTATGTGGTGTGGAGGGGTACACCGACCTACATGTCCATAGCTGACACACCATGTCTGCTGACACATACCATGTGCAGGTATTCCAGGGATAGTGTGCCACTGTGAATATCATTGGGGCCACTATTGTACACATTTATGACCCTGTTCACCCCTGACACATGCAGTGGTGGGCAGCCAATCACATATCTGGTGGTTACTGGTGTAGGTGATTTGGAATGTGGTATGGTACTCCAGTTTTGACACTGGTGTTCACTCCATGCATTTGTCATCAGGCACCTGTTGCAATACATCTGTACACATGTGCCTCACTCAGAATTTATATACATCTCTCTCTCTCTCTCTCTATATATATATATATATATATATATATATATATGTATATAGATATATCTATATGTATATATATATATATATATATGTCTGTATACATATACACATATATATATTGATGTACATATATTGCTATAGATGTGGAGAGGGGGACACAGAGGGGGTGAGAGTGACAGAGGGGGTGGGACAGGCTGTGTTGAAGGTCGTCATATACAGTCATACCTGTAGATAGTCAGATCAGTCTGTCTATGTATATGTATCTACATATATCTATATCTGTATGTGTGCATTACATATATATGTTTGTACAATATTCTATCTACATCTGTCTATGTATTCCTACATCTCTCTCTCTATGTATGTATACATATATGCATATCATATATATATATATATATATATATATATATATATATATATATATATATATATATATATATACACACATACATATGTTGACATACATATGTATCCATATGTTAGACAGGTATATCAACATGTTTGTCTACCATACTGTATACACACACTAACATACTGCTAAACATACATAACTGTGAAACCTACTTTGTACATGGCACTACAACCTACAATCAACCAACATTGATATGTGCACATAGATGCTCTCACATACAAATGTATGTACAGCCTTCACTGATAGTTGCTGTATGTCCCCTGCCCTTTACACATCTTCATATACATACGGATACAGACCAATGACACATATGGAGGGTTCACAGTATGTAGACCTTTATAGTATTACTTTACATTACCTGTGTTTGTCACAGCTGCTTGTGTTGCTGTCTGGTTCTCTGTCCTGCTGCTCCACTTCCCAGTTGTCAGCTTTCAGGTGGCTGTTGCTGAACAATTTGTTTGTGTCTAATTAATTGCAATTTTCTCTGTCTCTGTCTCTCTCTCTCTCTCTCTCTCTCTCTGTCTGTCTGTCTCTCACGTCCTTCTCAGGGTGCAATGAAAGTATTGCATGTGTGGACTGGGAGTACAGCATACTTTTGTAGGTATCTGCATATGCCCATGTGATGGCCTCTGCACCAATTGTTAGCTAGCATTTGCTAATTGCATGCAGCCAGTTGTGTACTGATTGCAGTTCTCACTGTGATTTCAGAACAGTGCTATAAAAAGGTATGTGAGATAGGCATAGCCCTTTCAGATTTTAAGGGCAGGGACCATGCTGTTATGCTGTGGACAATGTTCTGTGAGTGTAAAGGTTGGTATCTCTCTCATATTTCCAGGTGTGTTGTAGATTAACATTCCTCCATTCATTTCTCCAGTTTCCTGTACTAACTGTGTATGTACACTGACACCTACAACTACTACTACTGTTAATGTGTGTGTGTGTGCTTTCCTTTCACTTTTGCTTGCACTTTGTTGCTAAGGCTTCAATAGTTGCCCTTTACAGTCACTACTTGTATGCCTGCTAGGTGTCCTGACTGTAGTGTGCTGCTGTAGCTTTCCTATTTTCCATGTACATTCACACCTTGGAATGCTTGCTGTATCTGCTAGGGTGTTACAGCATGCAGTGTGGTCTGGCCATGGTGTGGGCCTTGACATCTATTAGGGTATTTGAGTATGCTGCTGAGCAGGCCCCAGAGACTTTCAGGTTCATCTGTTATGTGCCTCATGGAATGGTACATATCAGTGGGTACACCCATTAAAATGTCTGGTATGCTGCAGTTGTAACTGTGGGTTAGCATGAGCATATGTATTACTTTCAGGACTCCATAGTTACCATTGCATGTGTTACACCTTTCTGCCTACTGTTTGTACATTTCACATGGAGTCTGTGGGGCATCCGTGTAAGTCATTCACTGTTGCTATGTCTAGGCTCTTAACTATTCAAATATGGTGGTGTCAGACCCATCATGAGTACAGATATTTGCAGGTTGTCCACATTTCTGCCTCATATTTTGGTCAATATCTCATGCACACCTTTTTCTGGCAAATCACTCTGGGCTCAAATCAGAATATGGTGACAAACATTCAAGTTTCAGACTGCATACCCTTCCAAACATCCCACAAAGTGCAGACCCTGTTACTCTCTGAACTGTCTGCGTTTGTTGTAACATTATTTGTAATGTGTCCCTGGTTTTGGGCCTTTGCTCCACATATTTTATTACTTGGTCCAGATGTGTTCCTGTAAGAGGTTGTGGGGTATGGGCAGTGATTATCCTGCTGTGAGTATGTGTGTGGCTTGCAAGGTGCTATAGTGACATTATTACCTACTAGCTTCCAACTAGCATGGCTGTTTCTGTTCACACACTACTATTATGGAAATCCACTAGTTTTGATAGTAATTCTAAATGGCATGCTTTGTGTACTACACATCTATATTCCCTTTACATTCATTCCTACTATTACATGATATATTTATTTTAGCACAATGTTCTTGTATAAGAGTCATTGCTTAGTGGTAAGTCATGCAGACTACTGTTTCCAAGGTCCTGGTTTGGGACTGACAGTGGGATTTTATTTTGCTTTTGAACTGAGTACAGGACCTGTCAATCAAAGTGACTAAGGCACTTTTAAGCAGTTGTAACCGGGTTAGCGCTGGTTTGTGCGGAGCTCACGCATGCGCACTGGTGGTTAGCTCCGCGCACACCCGCGCTATTTTCTTTGAAAGAAAAGAAAATGGGGAGACAGGAAAGTGGTGAAAAAGGGGTCACAAAGAGGGTAAGACAGTAGGGAAACAAGCTTGGGATGTGCAGGAGGGATGTTGGTAAGGCCCATAGCTGCCCATTTCTTCATCAGCAACAGCTGTGCATAAGTATGTAATTTGGTGTGACATTTGAAACCTTCCACCCCTGAGAGAGGTGTCAGGACAACAATAACACTTGTTGTACAGCCAATTGTAATTGATAGGTTCCATGTCCAGCAGACATGTGTGCAGAATAGGCAGCTATGTATGGGGCGTAATTTTTTTTGTGGGTACAGAGTGCCCTTTTTTTTTTTTTTTTTTCAGGTGAGAGTGGTATGTCAGGTGACGGAAGTCGGTACAGCTGAGGAGGTAGGTTGGGTAGGTAAACAGACAAGACAAACAAGACGCATACAGGGGCGGTGTATGACACGTGTGGGGGGGTTACGCAATTGACGGGGACGGAGGTTTGGATATCCAGAGCCCATGAGCCCACAGATGGCAACAGTGGAACTGATATCCCCACCCATAGGCAGTTGCCACTGTTCCTTCACTGCCCAGGATGGGGCTGTGCTGGGGGCTGTGTAGGCGGGGCAACAGACATGCCTGTTAGTTGCGCCACCCGTGCCTCGAGCTGGCGTAGGGGCTCGAGAACAGAGTCTCGAATCTCCCTACGCACCACAGTCTGGATGCTATGGAGGGTGAGTGGTGGTTCTCCTCTGGCCACACTTGCAGAGGGGGGGGTGAGCCCCATCCCCTGCAGCGCTTCCACCCACAGGTGGCACAGGGCCACTGGAGGAGGGTCCGGACTCGGCACTAGTGCCAGGTGCACTCGCCAGCTGAGGTGGGAAAGGTGGGTCCGCTGGAACCCGCCTTCCCTGTCGTCCTATGTTTTGCATTATGTCATGACAGTTTGGGTTAGTGACATATAATACCATTCACAATTAGTTGTAACAGCATGCATTAGTATTCCCATTAACCAAACACCCAGATATTCACACCATTGAACAGCGTGCATAACACATGCATAATTTGAACAGAAATACACAGTCCAACAACATGCAGGGTTAATTGGTGGCAACAGGCCATCAGGTGTGGATGTATGAACAGGGCAGATGCATCAACGGACATGCAAATATATATGACCCAACAGGACAAACGTCCAGGGGTGTTAATTGTGATTGCACATACCATTTTCACGTGGAATGGGTTATATGTGGTTATAGGGTGGGGTAAAGAAAGTAATATTAACACCTTCGAATAACAATACATATGCTGTACATTTCTAATAGCTACAGTTATATACACACTACTGTTCTAACTACAGTTTCCTATATGATAACTATTTCAACTTGGTGATAGGACTGTTACTGCAACATCAATATACATTTTATGGTTCTTCATACACATTCATATCTAGCTTTGTGCAGCTACATCATCCTGCTACATTTGCTTTATATAGCTGTAGACAAGTGTGGATGTTTGGTATATCAGACAATCATCCTATCTGCATATTGCAGACTGAGAGCAACATATCTAGATTTTGGGATACACATTCCAGATGCAGCAACACTTTGAACAGATTTCGCTGTTTGGTTTTGAATTTCACATGCATTTCATTCTGTCTTGACTGCAGTATACTTTATTCAGGGGTTGTTACTACTGTATTGCTGGATTCATGACACTTTATCACACTCTCTCACTTGCTTTCATTTTACTATTCAGGATGGTACTTCTAGGCTTTATTGACATGTTTTACCAGTAGTTATTACAATCCTTTCCAGCAGTCTCACTTCTGTCATGTTTCAGTATTTCCACAGGGATATATTTCACACGTGATTTCATCATCTTCTGCAGCTATACTTTTCGGCCTGCTGCAGGTTGTGTACTATTTTCTTACAGGTAGGGCATTTTTATTTCAGAATATATGTCAGACAGTTTCATTTTTTGGTTAAACTTACAGGCTGAAACACACTTTTGTAATCAAGCAATACTTGCATACACTTTCACACTATTACTTGCAGATTTTATTCCTTACTGACTACACTGCACTCTTTTGCTGACTGTCATACTTTTATATTTCTTTACAGTTACTGGTAGTGGATTACTGACCTGCCTGGTGGCACAACCGCACCAGCCTATCGCCATAGGCTCTGCGGTTCGCAGAACGGACACCTGCAGCTGTAATATAAATGAAGTAATATTGGAATACACATCTCCATAGTATCAGCTAGTTTAATTTCTTACATACATAATTAAATGTTACTTACTCAGTAGTGGGGCGTTGGGTGTTTGCCAGGCCTCCTGGATCCAAAGGTTCAGTTGGTCCTGCTTGCGTCTCTTCAGGTCCGCATGGTGGTGACAGACCTGCTCACCAGTCCTTGGAATCCCTGTGGCACTGGTGAGATCATGAGCCAACCGGTCCCACGCCTCGGCCCTGTATGCTCCCCAGAGGACCTGGCCCTGCATGAGTTGGGCCTCATGATTATGGACTAGGAGCCAGACCATGTACCTAGACTCCTCAACACCCCACCTCTGTGCTCGGAAGCAACTACCCTCTCCTACTCCTGTCATTCTGCCTGCATGTCAGTTCTACAATCATTTATGCTGTGTATTCCTGCCTATGGGGCTTATATAGTCCGTTTTTCCCGCACATATCTGTGATTGGCCATTTTGGAATTGTATCAACTTTAGTAAACCTGCATTGTCATGCTCCAGTTTGTATTCATTCCTATATATTAGCTATTATTGCATTTCTAAGTACTGCTGTCGTGGCTTAGTGGTTTGGTACCTTGACTATGGTATATAGTATCCTGGGTTCGAACCTGGCCACTGCTTTTTATTTTCATGACTGTCTAGACATGCTGAGGGATGTGTCTGTGTAAAGGCAGTTTTGATACGGCTTGCTCAACGTTGCCCGTCAGTTAGCTCGTTTGCGTGGTGCGCAGCTCCGCGCAAACGGGATACGCTGGTTTAAGCCTCATTTGGCTATCGGCATGCATATTACGCTTAGCTCAGTTAGGGGCACATACATTTAGCATGTTAGACCACTGCTCAGCTACGGGCACTCATTTTGCACCAGTTAAACCACTGCTCATCTACGGGCACATGCACTCACTCTGTTAAACTGTAGCTCAGCTATGAGCACATCTGGCATTTTTTCTTCTTTTGTTACCTCACATGTCTTCAATATAAATGGGCTATTTCATTACATTTTACATAAATTGTGGTTTTATGTGTACATATTTGTCAGGGACTTGTTTCCTGCTTATTTTGAAAAAAAAAATTGGTGTTGTGGGGGCTCGAACCATGAATGTCTGCTCTTCAGCCAACATCTCTACCACTATGCTATTGCTTCCTGGCTTATTTTGCATATTTAGTTCTTATATGCTTTCCCACTGACTGCTAACTGTAGCTGCGCTACGGGCATGCCCGTGCAAATGAGCGCACTCACGGTTAAACATCTTTACAATTTAAAAAAATATATAACATGTTCATTTATATATATTTTATGTTCATAGTCTGTGGGGGCATGTGTTGTGTTGTGTTTATTCACATTTCCGTGGACTCTGTTGTGGGTGTTTACTTTGGGCACTTTTACAATTCTGGGGGCGTGTCCACTTGCAGGGCTCAGCCTACGGACACGCCCCCTACTGTCTTACACGGACCGTGTTAGACTTAGGTGTGATTCAGCATGCTCTCATGAATATGCAAAGCATGCTGACATCACTCCGTTTAACTGCAGCCTCCGTGTAAGAGTTATAACTCTTACACGGAGGCTTCGTGAATCCTGGGGATTGTCTTTTAAACAAATGTTGAAGACACTATTTTCCCTTAGCACCTAAAATGTTTAAATAAAACCTTATTATTATGAATAGATTATCAGTCAGCCTCAGCTTATAGAACTGTATAGACCTCCTATTCAGGTTGCTGAAGGCTCTACAAGAATTAGCATAACCTCTTTTGTTTTTCAGGCTTTGTGCTAGTTTAACTTAGATTAATAGGTCCTGTATAGAGCAACCTGCCCACAAAAGTTAAGTAGACCACAATAATGGGAATTTAATTAATATTTATACATAATTACCAAAGGAGGCATCAGACAGTGGATAATTTATAAAAAGTTCTCCATCTGGGTTCAGTGTTTTTTTTTTTGTCCATCAAAATAACCATTGCCATAAGTTAATTTGCTGATTAATGGCATGATCAGCACTATACAATATATTTTGGAGTATAATAACTGGATGAAGTCTATGTGCTTGGTAAGCCAGAATACAGGAAATGCTTAGGTGCTGAAACATACCAAAGTGTGTGTCCCTCAGACAACTGGCCACCTACAAGCTCTCACCAAGTTAAATCACATCTAGTATGCTGCCTTTCCTTGTGCACACTTTAACTGCATTGCAGTGTCAGCAATCTATCTATCTGTTGTGGGAATAGAACCCATAGCCTTCTACACCAAAAGTAACTGTACTTCCTGTTATACCACACATTCTGTTTCAATTTATTTGCTTCTGTCTCTGTTCTCTGATTCATTTGCACTATTTATTTAATATATTATTCCTATTTTAGATAACTTGTTTTTTTACTACATAATTGATAACTTCATGGATTATTTTGATCATTTTTTTTATTTTTATTTTCTAAGACTATTTTTTTAATGAATACTTAAGCAATATCTAACTTTTACTTTCTTAAAAAAATACTGACTTAATTTCTCATAAATGTTTTGATGACTTTTTTAATGTCTTCCTTCTGTAGTATGTACATATTACTCGTTATTTTTCAAGCTTATATATTTCTACATATTGTGTAACATGTAAACATTTACCTATACATGCATTTTATTGGGTTCTATCTTTCCTTTTAATCCATTCCTTTATGTCATCTTACAATTATAATTTATCTTAAAGTTATACCACTAAAACTAGTTTTACACCTAGACTGTGTTTTCCCATAGTTAGACAACAAATTTTCTCTTTTTCATTTTCTCTCTCTATCTATGAATATTATTATTATTATTATTGCTAATAATTAACCACTGATTTATTAATTTTATTGTTGGAGAAATCCAATTAATCACGTATTCAAATTGCTCATTAAAATTACTACAAATTTTCAAAAATAAACTACCATCTGTATTAATATATCTATATAATTTACTATTATAGCAAGGATAGGTACCAAATGACCCCTTAATATCATTAACATATGTGATATTATTTTTCTCCAATATATTTTTAATGGCACCATATTTCTTACAAAGAAATTTTGGTTCTGTGCCAACTATAGACAGTAAATCATTATTCCCTGAAACGACATTCCTATTATCAGTAAGAATATACATAATGTGTATCTTGTCCAAAGAAATAGGAATTGGAAAAGCATTTCCATAAATATTATTCTTATGTACTTGATGTGTTTGCTTAAAACCAGTCAAAAGTATAGGTTGAAATTACATTTCTACTGCTCTTAACCTTACTAATAATATTATCATTTCTCATCTCAGAGTTACTTCTGTCTATAAACATTGATCTAAGTGTCATAGTTTCCTGTTCAGAAGATACATTGTCACTAACTAAATAACTCAAACATATAAATTATTCTCTGATAACATTATATATCATAAAATGAGGATTTTAATTGAAATTATGTAAATAGTTGTTCACAATTTTTTTCTATAAATATTAGTTTGAAAATATCTATTTGTGACATCTGTGGCTATCTCCAAGTCTAAAAGTAAACTGTATAACTAAATTCATTTTAAGTGAAATTAGTAAACCTTGGTGGTATGATTCAATTCTTCTAAAAAAACGTTTAAGGCAAATACAGTGCTCTTTCAATCAATATCAAATCATCTATTCATATAAAAAGAAACAAATTTAAACAATGTATTTCCAATTAGCTTGTCTTGTTATCACCAATTAAGAACCATGTTTGCGAAAAGCTGGTGTCTTTCTTGCAACCATTGCCACATCTATAAGTTGTTAAAAAACTGTTTCTCAAAAATAATAATAAAAAGGTTTTTAGTACTAAATCAGCCAATAAGCATATACTGAAGGTTACTTTAGTCAAATCTGGTTTTATAATTAAAAAACAAATTTGAACAGTTAATCCCTATGTCATATACTATAAATGTGTATAAAGATTCAGTATCAACAATAACCATAACTGTTTCAGTGCCCTTAAACACATAATTTTTAATAAGTCAAGAGGTATCTAAAAATCTTTTAAGTACAATTGTATGTGTTGCACAGCAGGTTTTAAAACAACAGCCAAAAAAAATAAAAAAGATTCTGTTTTAGAAAAATCTGCACTTGCAATAGGTCTAAATGGGAGGTTGTGACTATTTTTGTGTAGTTTAGGTATCTCAAACAACTGTCATAACGTTTGATCTTCCACACATAAAAACCATACTGTGAAACATTTATAAATCCTTCTTGAAGTAAATCTAATAAACAGTCATCAATAGATTTAAAATTGTGAATCACATCACATTCCGTAACTTCTAAATAATAAGATATGTCTAACAAATGCTGTTCCATATTTTTCACATATTGATCTCTGTCCATAATAACCACCCCAACACCTTGTGTGCCTTCAGAATTCTAATCATGTTACAATTATGCCATTCAGTAAGTGTTTTTGTTAGTTCTAGAGTTATATTAAACCACTTCTTTTATGTCTTTTTAGCATATAAGTGATGAAAATCTTTATTCACAAAAATCTTGAAATGCTCTTAAAGTGGTGCTTAAAGCAGGATTAAAATACTCTTTTTTTCTGCAACTTGTTGCCATCAGAGAAACAATGAAATTCACCTACAATGAACTGTAAATTAAGTTTTTTTAATATATAACTTTAAATCAATGAAAATATTAACTAAGTTATCTATTTTAGATGGAATAAAAGAAAACTTTATTAAAAACAGAAATATGATGTTCCATTAATAAAAGATTACATAGGACATTTTGTACATACAGATGGCATCTTTGACCCCTATTTTGCCCTCTGTTCTTTCCTTGTCCTCTGGATGTTCTTTCTCTTTTTCTGTGGGACCAAGTTTTGAACAGTCCTCTTTTAATGATCTACTAAAAAAATCAGAACTCAAGTTGTTATTGCCATCATTATTATCTATATTTTCTGTAATTCCAGTGTCAGTCCTTGAACTATTACTTTTCAAGCAAGAAGACCTGTGCAGAAGTTAGAAAAATTCTTGGCCCACCAATAACACTGGTCATCCCTCTAAAATCGTCATATTAGCTCCTCCAAATGAAGACAGCAAAGTATGTTATCTATTATTACTGCACTTCTTGTTACCATTAGTATTAAACAGGTAAACCACATATTTGCTCCATAAGTGAAATTATCATGTATTATTTTTTTCTGCTTCTTATCTATAACAGCCATGGGTCTTTGCAGTTTTGCTGCAATACCATTATTAAGATATCTGCATTCACAAAACATAGGGTGACTTTTGATGCTGCATTCAAGCTGTTTAATCTGGGTTGTCAAAAATTTGCCCAGGGATTCAAAAATTGTATATGCATGTCAGTCCTTGAGCTTATATGGATACAAGTGAGGTTTCTGGCTGGCAATAGTGTTGCTGGCCACAAACCTGTGTAAAGCAGCATAAATAGATTCAGACATGTAGACAATTTCAACTAACAGCAAACTTGTTATGCAAGATTGCACAGACAGCCACAGTGACTGCCAGAGTTTAATTTAAGGCAATGGAAATTTTCTCACTGTAAAGTATAGTACACATATGTTTTTGCCATACTGAAATAAAAATTTTGCTGTAGTACAAATATGTTTTTGCCATACTGAAATAAAAGTTTTGTTGGTGATTAACAGGAGTACATAGGCTGCCATTGTGAATACAGTAGTCTGGGGAGGTATGTGTATTGAAAAGGGCCTCATAGATTAATGGCACGAATGAAGAAAGGGGAAGAGGACAAGTGAAACATGGTAATGTACACCAGATAAGGGCATGTCAATGTATGTACATCCCAAAGACAAGACAGTTGTAGCATGAACAGTAATTACATATGTACCCAATACAGTACCAACTGCTGTGTACACCTCCCTTGTGTGGGTATATTCATATTATCACACAGTTATTGTATATTATGTGCTTGTCACACAAGGTCACATATATGATATATATGATTGGTTGTGATATAAACACACTGACATGATCTCTGGAGAGGACATTTATCAAGGAAGGTATGTGCATATTGTGAAGATGTTTAAAATGAGTTGCTTGAATATGAATATAATGTTAGCATAGGTCTCAACCTATCAGGACACATAGGAACAGACTCATGGACAACAGTAGACAGTAGCATGCACAATCATGGACAATATCAGAATAATTCCACCATTAATCTGCGACATTGACATAAATGTGTGATTGTGAGTTATTACATATGTTCTGCATGAATACACTTATACAACTGTAATGATTTGTCAGTAATCTATAAGAGGAATCAAGTATGCCTTTCTCAAACATGACCACTTTTGAGAGGTGTTAAAAGGGATATTGTTACACCTCTAGTTTAAATTACGAGCAATCCTGGCTAGTCGATAGGTGCACAGGCCATTTATTTGTTACAGTCCACTTTTTTTATTTATTTGACATTTGTTAACCGGGTTAGTCCAACTGGGCTGCAGAGCCCTTTTTCATTGGAGACCTGAGGAGAAAAGCTCCACAGATAAACATATACAAAAACAAAACAACATACAATATTGACGTTCAAGTTTGTATACACAAGCAAAACAGAATACAACTTATAACTGAACATGTTACAATACAAGAGTAATACTGAGGGATTAAACAGCGATGGTACATTTTACATATATAAAATGTAATATAAAAAGTTAGATTCTAACAATGTAGACTGTAACCCATGCCATCAATGTTGTCAATGAGCTGTGTATGTACTGGGTGCATCACAGGAAGATATATCACACATACATTTTGTAGAACACCTTGAAGGAGAAGTCTGCACTGTCAACTCCTAATGGTTATGCATCAAAAAGAATACTTAAGTATGGCCAATAAGATGTGTGGCAGCTCATTGTGACAAGATTGATACACTTGAGTAAATCCTCCCTGGAAGATGAGCAGTGAGCTACTTGCAAAAGGGGTGCATTGTACTGTTATTGGTGTGATGAGGGCTGAGAACAATTTATATAATGTATATAATATAATGTCCCTTGATGTGGATAGCATGCCCATGTTCAGTAGTTGTGCTACATATCAGGGATTTGTCACCACTGTGGTCACATGCTGGTGGAACTTTCACTTTCTATCTATCTAAGTACCCAGATCACGTATCACTTGGTTTATTCATGGGGTGTCCTTTCTGTATTGTAATTAGCTTGTGTATTTGCTTTCAAAAGGAAAAGAAAATCATGCTTTTTGTTCATCTACTGTGTCTCCATGGTTCTGGCAACAATCAGTTTTGTGTCTTAAGATTTTCTGCAGTATATCCATAATCATCTTCTTGGATTCAATGATTGACTGCAATTTGCAGCCATCCACAAAGCTGGTTAGACAAAGTATGTCTGGATGTATCTTAACTTCTGAGACTTAAACACTTAACAGGAAAGGGGCCTAATACAGAACCCTGAGTACAGACCTGGTCACTAGACTCTATCTAGAGGTGACTTCACACACTTTGAAATTATGTGTCCTTTGTGTAATCCATTTGTCTAACCACTTGGTTAAGTAGGTGTTTATGCCTACTTGAGACAATTTCTCTATAATACCTGAGTATGGATTTGTGTCAAATGCTTTGACCAGGTCAGGTTATGTGGCATGACTCTCTTTTCCTCATGCATGCCCTGGGTGAACTTCTTGAAAACATCAACCAGATTTAACAGACATGATGTAGTCTTAACAAATAAAAAATTGGTCTGGTACACCATCATGACATTACCTGTGCCCTTTTTAATAAGGTCCGTGATGAGTCATTGGTCTACCTCACAGATGAGGGGAGTCAGGATTATGGGTGTATAGTTCCCTGCATCAGGTGATAGTCCCTACTTGTTCAAATGGATGACTGTTACTGTGCACACTTCTGCAAGAACATAGTCAGTCTGGAGGCTGTGTTTAAGCAGGGCTCCAACTGTGTCTGCTAGGCCAGGATTTAAGTCATGGTATAGGCAACTTGAGATGGAGTCAGGGACTATTGATCATGTGTTATTAGCCTTAGAGAGCACACAGATAAGCTGCTTTTCTGAGAATATAAACTGAATAATGTTTGCATGTATGCCTTGGAGGATGGCCAGTGGGGACAGGGGGGTGAAGTGTAAAACAAACAATCAGCTAGCAGGTTGTCTAGTATCTCTAGTTGCATATGGCTGGTGGTATCCACAGGCAGCTCTGCACTTAGCTGTGTATTCCCATTAACATTTCACAGTTATTTAAACCAATGATTTGATTTTGAGACAACACCTGGAAATACAACCTTGGTTTTGCATCACATAACACACAGTGGTACTGTTCACACAGTCATAGAGCCCTACCAGTGTTATGTAATTACATCCATTGCACAACATATACCTATATGTTTTTCATTGTAAAGCTGTGTTTGAGTAGCCTGATACCATATAAGGACACATTGCAAATGAGCTGGTTGTGGAACATGCAGAACAGTTATTGACACAAATTCTGATGGTCACACAATGATGCTGGTGACCACCTTAATAATCCTTGAGAATAGGTGCGCAATTTCACATACAATGAATTCCACAAGGTTACAATTTAATCAAAATGTGATATTTTTGTGTATATCACAGCATTACAATATGTGGATGAAACAAGACTTATGCATAAAAATTGTATACATTTTTTGTACACTGTTTTATTATTGTAAATATTATCTTGTTGTAAAGATTTTGATATGTAACTGGAGGTTTTCTCCCCGATCCTCCACTGAAAATGGGTTTCTGACCCAGTGAACTTTCCAGGTCAACAAATGTCAATAAATAATAAATAAAATGTGCCTCTGTAATCAGTAGGAGTTTATATTGATATACGACACAGAGCATTTAGTGATGGCAGGTATACACATGCACATATGTGCCATTTTGCAAGTGTCACTGTGATTGTTGAATGAGAACTGCATCGAATGTCGATCTGCTCCACTACAAAAACACATGCCTTACTTAGCCAACAATATACATAGTATCATCCTTTGTCAACAATTCTCAGGAGGCATATTACTACAGTTGTTATGGAAGGAAAATGTAATCAAATGGCAGCAGTGACCATCAATACATTACCTCAAATTACATATAGGAATACATTGTTGTAGGCTACATTACATCCACCACTCAACATAGCACATGTTGATGACAGCAACATTGTCATGTGCAATGTTCATAGGACATTACTAAGCTAATGGCCAACATCACATAAAATCCTAGCCATTAGTATACCATTTACCCAGGAGGCGCAGTGGTGCAATGGTTAACATTGTCGCCTCACAGCAAGTGGTTCTCCAGTTTGATTTTTGGCTGGGGTGGCTTCTGTGTGGAGTATACATGTCCTCCCTGCATTCTTGTTGGTTTCCTCTGGGTACTCTGTTTTCCTCCCACAATCCAAAGACATGCGGCTCGAGCATTTCTCCTTAGGCCTCAGCTGAAAATAGGCTCTGTCCTAGTCACATTTTCACAGTAAACTAATGTTAAATAAATAAATAATTTGAACCAAATTCCCTATATTTACATAATGGAAGATAGTAAGGCTATGTGCATTATGCGTGTATTTATTTGATTGCATTACATACTGCCTCAGTGCATAGGTGACATGTGCACCAACCCATGACAGAATTAGCAACCACACATCCAGTGGTCTGGAGATGGCTATCAGAGGCAAATGGAAGGACTCTTCCTCATCATTTGTGTATACATCTTTAACATGAGGATATCCACCACTCCTCTGCAGGAAGGATATCACGTGGTGAGAGGAAAACAGGGGATGTTGGATGCACATGTCTATGTTAATGCTTCTCCTAAGTGGTAGTGAAATGAAAAGCAATCAAAGATCATACAATGACCATAATGTACCACTAACCACACACATGGGAATAGACTGGGTCTGATTTGAACAGCACATCTGTGTAAGTAGAGAAGCTGAATTCAATATATGTCTGACTTTAACACTGTCATGTTGCAATTTATGGAGTGTGATAGCATAATTGTAGGTTGAGAAAACATGGCAGGAGTGTCTGACATGGATATATCAGTGTACAATTGTCTCAAAATTATTATTATTTGAATGTATACACACTCAGGTTGCCTTCTGTCAGATTAGAACCCATAAATATCTAGTTTCAGAAGCTGGAGAACACAGTACTTAATGCTAGTGCTACAGCATGAGTTTGACTTGAATACTGTCAGAGTGGACTTTATACAGTGGACTCACATGTCATTCTAAAATTGTCACCATATTGACTGTTGAATACCCACACACACATCAGTTGACTGTAGTGAGACTAGAACCACTACTTAACTATCTATAGAATACAGTACATAATGTAAACATCACAGCACAAATATGGCTTTTATAATGTCAGACAGCAATTTACAGTTAATGATATTGGCAGTGTCTGGTGAGAAGAAGATGGTAGTAGGAGAGTCTCACATTGTGTTCTAAAATTGACTCTAAAATGTAAAGCACAAACACACACACACATTAATCACAGTGAGATCAGGACCTCTACCTATCTACAGAATACAGTTCTTAATGCAAGTGCCACAGCACAAGTCTAGTTTTTACAGTGCCAGAAAACACTTTATAGCTGATGACATCAGCAGTGTCAGGTGAGAGGTAGATGGTAGTAGGAGTGTCTCATGTGCTCATAGGTTCATAGATGATTACTAGGCTAATGATCACAAGGACCTTTTTAAGTTCTGGTACCCTTGATAAGTGTAAGCATGGGTCAGGGAGATGAACCGTTTATAGGTTACCTGTGTCCATTAGAGACATAGGTGCCAAACCAGGGATGAATTTCCAGTTTCCCATCCAATTGTCCAAGTTGCACTTAAATTGGGATAGGGAGGAACTCTGCTTCACATGGATGGGGAGCCTGTTCCATAGATGGGGTAGTCTCTGTGAGTCAAAGTAAACTTCATGCTTCTTAAGACAGACGTGACGAATGTCATGACACCCATGCAGATGGACAATGCTGTTACGACTGTTGAATCCTACACAAATCCACTTTATAAGCATTTACACGAGTGCATGGATCATGCTATCCCAAACAGAACCAAGATGCTATCCTCCAAAAAAAAGGAAGCCAATATGGTGGTCCCCTGCCCTAAACAAACTGTACAACAGAAGGAAGAAACTGTTGCAAAAGAGAGTAAAATCCCATGAGTGGAGGAGCTTCCTGGTCAGCCTCAGTAAAAAGCTGAAATCCCTTATAAGATCCTCCAAAGCTAGCTATGAAAACAAAATTACCACTGATTCTAAGGGCAACCACAAAGCATTCTATAGCTATGCCAACAATCTCAATGGCAACACTCAGATCTGCTCTGAGTTACAGCACAATGGCATGAAAATTAGAGAACCAACTGATATTGTCAACATCCTGGCAGATAGGTTCAGTGCTAACTTTACCCTCCTCTCACCCCCTAAAGGCCCATATCTATACAGGAAGAATGCAGAGTCCCTGTAAAGACAACTATGCAGGTAAGAGCTGCATTCTCTAAAGCCAAGAACACAGCATCCATGGGACCAGACAACATCCCAATCTGTGTTTTGCACCCACTTCAGAATGAACTGGCTCCCCACCTAAGCACTATGTTCAATCATAGCCTCACATCAGGCTTTGTGCCCACTGAATGGTGCACAGCAACAGTTATCCCACTCCACAAAGGGGGACCCACCACTGATCCCAGGAACTATTGCCCTATTAACCTAATGAACCTGGTCTGTAAGGCCATGGAACGTATCATTGTGGAACTCATAAACAAAGACACTGGTAAACTCCAAACTCTGGACCTCACCCAGTTCGGGTTTGTGAAAGGCAGATCATACCTCCTGAACCTGAGTGACTTCTTTGAGGCAGTCACCAAAGTCGTAGATGAGGGTAAGGTGGTTCACACAGCCTATCTTGACCTTGTCAAAGCTTTCAACACTGTCCCCCATTCTGGAATTATAGATAAACTCACTAAACTAGGTATAAATCCCTATGTCACAAGACGGGTTGCCAACTGGCTCACTGACAGAACCCACACTGCAAAACCTGCAGACTCCAAATCTGACTTCAAACCAGTGACAAGTGGAGTACCACACGGTTCAGTACTGGGCCCTCTCCTGTTTGGTATCTACTTCTCTGAAGTACAGGATAACACAGAAGGCCTCTGGCTAATGAAGTTTGCAGATGACTGTAAACTCGGAGCCATAGTCGAGTCCCCTAATGATGTGGACATCCTACAGAGGGGCCTCACTGAGACAGATGCCGGGTGTTAGAGCCATGGCCTCAAGCTTAGTGCCTAAAAGTGCATTGTCATCCCCTTTGGTAAAAACTCTGTACTCATGAACTACCACATAGGCAGCAGTCTACGCAACACCGAATGTGTGATAAGAGACCTTGGAACCCAGGTGGACAGTAGTCTCTCCTGTGATAATCACATCACCACAGTAGTTCTACATGGCACACCTCATCACAAAAGGGTTCTCATCCAGCAAAAAAAGAGGTCATTGTTCCCCTATACTCGACACTCATTTGACCCATTATAGAGTACAACGCCCCTTTTGGAATGTGCCTCACAAGACATCCGCAGCAGCTGGAAAGGCCACAGAAGTACCTCACAAAGAGGATTTCTGTCCTCAAACAGATGCCCTACACTGACCGTCTCAAAAAACTCCAGCTTTACTCCATAGCATATCGGCTACTCTGAGGTGATTTCTGCCTAACATATAATGCTATGGCAAACCCAGAGCTATTGGACATGCTACACCTAAAGAAATCCCAGTCCCTCTGAGCTACAAGCTCTAGGTTCATAGGTTAGTACTAAGCTAACTGCCATTTTAAGCCTAGCCAATTATCCCTTGTGAGATTCAAACCCTGCACCTTGTGTTTATAAGGCAAACATCTTAACCATTAGGCCACTCTCCCAACCTTAGGGACCTAAACCTTGTCACCACAATAAACAAAACATGCTGAAGGGATAGATTCTTGTCCCAGAGACTTCCCATACTCTGGAACAAGCTACCCATTTATGTCAACCAAAGTTCCTCATTAGCACTCTTCAAGAAAAGTGGATGGAAAATTGGAAATACACCCCAGGGATCACTTATGTGGCTCTGCTTGATAGTGGCAAAGGAAAATAACTTTTTTGGGTGGCATAAGCCAGGAAACTTTGTCGGCTAGGCTTACTTAGGCCCTTGGACTAATAGCCTAGTACCTACTTATAAATCTATGAACATACCTATCTCTGCAGCAGGACCTATTTATATCACAGGCAAGGTTTAAGTCTTTAGAATGGGTAATTTTGCTACTGTTTGTTTTGTGGATATACAGGAGATCCATCAGGGTGGGTCTGATCATGCCCTGTTTTCCAGGCATAGATCTCCCCTCAAAAGCCTGTAGGAGACAGAATACAGGGATAGGGCCTTGAGGTGGTCTGCATAAGACATTTTACTTACGCCTGTATACTTTTAGTGAAGAACCTCTGTGGACATTCCAGTTGTTGGATATGCCTGATTAGGTACATACCAAAGAGACATTGTACTCAATGATAGGTCTGATGAATGCCAAATACAGTGGAACAATGATTTCCTTGGACATTGATGCCATACCTTTGCTTATAAATTGCTCAACATCAAATGATTTCCTCACCACTGTAGACACATGATGGTTAAAGGCTTGATTACTGTCTATGTGTGTCCCTAAGTCCCTGACTACTGGGCCAACTCTAAGGGGTGTGTTTTCAATATGATGGTTACCAAGGATGGATGAGTTCCCATTTGATAGTATTATGCATTTCTTGACATTTAGTTTTAGTCCATGGCTCTGACAGCAGTTGTCTGTCTGGGTCTGCCACCCCCGGAGAACATTTGTGTCAGTGTGAGATTCAATGACAGCTCTTAATTTGCAATCATCTGCATATTTAGTCAGCCAGACACCACTGACATTGGCCTTGACTTCTGTGAACTAAATGCCAAAAAGGAGCAGCCCAAGGAATGATCCCTGAGGGACTCCACTTATGACTATCCTCTTTGTAGAGGTGGACTCCCCAATTCTAACTTCCTGGGTCCTGCCTGTGAGCCAGTCGGCTATCCACCAGGTGACATATGGGTTTGTACCTAACCTATTGAGTTTGTCAACAATGCCCGAGTAGGGTATTGTGTCAAATGATTTGGCCAAGTCAAGATAGGGAGTATGAATAAGTTTGCCCTCATCCATTGCTTTGGCGACCTTCTTAAAGAAGTTCACCAGGTTGAGTAGGCATAATCTGCCCTTGATGAAACCAAACTGGGTTGGTTCCAGTGTCTGGAGGTTTACTATATCTCTACTGATCATGTCCATGATAATTCTTTCTATGGTTTTACATATAAGACTAGTGAGACTTTTGGGTCGGCAGTTTCCAAGGTGTGTAGATGGCCCACCTTTGTGCAGAAGGATGAATGTTATCTTTCTCCATTCATGAGGCACAAAGCTTGTTTGGAGGTTATAGTTAAATAGTAATTCCAGAGGCTCTGATAGGTCATGTTTCATGCTATTTAGAAATCATCCTAGGATATTGTCTGGTCCCATTGATGCAATGTTCTTGGTCTTAGAGAGAGCATTAAGGACCTGTTCCCTAGTGAGAGTAGGGGGAGTTATATTTGATGATATTTCCTGAGGGAAGGTTGAGGGGGAGAGAGGGGTAAAGGTGGAGCTGAATGTATCAGCCACAAGGTTTGCTATATCTTCTGGCTTAGTATAGGTGGCTAAATTTCGAATAAGCTCTGCACACAATTGTGTATTGCCTTTGATGTTGCAGACATAGCTAAAGAATGCTTTGTGGTTATTCTTGGCCTGGGAGGCCAAACTTACCTCAAATTTGGCTTTTTGTAGATTTTATTTGTCCTCAGAGTTGTTTGTTTAGTTTGATAAGAGTGCGTTTATCCTGTTGGGTGCTGCACCTCCAAATTTTTGCTATGATTTTCTTTGTCCTGTTATACACCCTATTGATTTTGTGATTCTACCAGGGTGGCTTCTTTTATGAGCTGTTCTGTACTTCCTCCTGGTGGGTACAGCTTCCTCTATGCAGCAATTAACATGTTTGTACAGGGTTTCTGTAAACAATTCAGCACAGGCAGCAGTGTTCAGAGGGTTATGGGGGCTTAAAACTATGCCAGGTTCTCACTTAGTAGCAGGAGGTTAGCCTTGGAACAGTTCCTGAATATTCCAGGTTTAGCTGGGGGGTCCAGGTTTTATTTTTACTTCAAAGGAGACCATTGTGTGGTCTGACCTTACCAGGGAAGGCATTACAGCAGGGGTGTGCAGCAGTCTCTCATATTAGTGAGGACCAGATCCAGTATGGTTGCACCCCTGGTTGGTGTATTGTCTATCTGGTCCATGGTGTTTGCATTTACAAAATCCAGGAATCTCTGTGCATGTACATTTGGTGTTATGATTCTTAGTTAATAGTGGGGTAATTAAAATCACCCATGAATATGGTATTGGGTTGGATGGTTAGTATTTCTAAAAACATTTAATACATGGTATGAGTTTCCTGGGTCATAGAGGGGGACCTGTAGCTTGCAAGGAAGTGGTACTTTATTTTACCTATGGTGATTTGCACATGGAGCAACTCAAGTGCATTGTCCTGTTTGACCAGCCTTGAAATATATTTAGTTTTGATTTAAATAGAGACACCTCCATCTTTGGTCCCTGCCTGTGAAGTAGCTGGCCTAAATGTGTGGAAGGCATTATACCCTACTGTTGTGCTCTCCATGGCTATATGTCTCAGTGACTACACAAACGTCAGCATTCTCTAGGATAAAGAGAGCTTCTATGGAGTGCAGTTTTTTTTTTTTACTCCTAGCATTGAGCAGTAACACCTTTAGATTTTCTTGGTTATGATTTGCTATGTCATTAGTACTTTTAGTTTGGCATTGCCTAAAAAAGGCATTCTGGCGGAAAACAATGTTTTAGCTAATATTCAAAAGCATAGATGGGAGAGGTGCAGACCATCACTGGCAAAGCAGCATGGTCTGTTGACCATCTCCTTCCATGCTGACAAATATTGCACCCCCTTAGAATGACACCAGAAACTAAGCCAATTATTAAAGTTAATCATCCTTTGTTTGTATTGTGGCATCATCCTTGGAGAAGGTAAAATGCTGCACAATGCTAGGCTCATACCAGCCTAAGACACATATTCCAAGAGCTTCATGATGTCTTTCTTCATGTAGTCTAGGGAGATACATCTCAGGTCCTTAACTCCCCCATGGACTATGACTGAATCACACTGTAATTGTGTTTCAATGATCTGAATGGATGTGTAATGTGGTGGATCCTATCCCCTGACAAGCAACTGACTGTAACTTTCTCTTTACTCAACCTAGTGAGATGGAAATCAGTGTCTCATGATGACATTTCCAATGACTAGAATGTTGGATTGTGTGGTGGCTTGCCTTATGGTCTTAAAGGTGGAGGTTCCATGAGATGTAGCTCTGTGTGTTGATGTGGATATTGTTTTGTAAGAGCACATTTAGGGCTGCTGAGGGTATTTGTTATATGTACTTCATCTAGGAGGTCATTGTGGTTTAAGAAGGTTACATGTAAGTGCCTCAGCATATGTGGGATGATATGTCTGCTTTGACTTTTGCATGATGGGTGCAGCGTGTGCACTACTGACAACCTTATTGACATTAGGAGTACTTTCATGTGAGAGTTTTGCCTCCAGTGACATTGTGTAAATACATCTCTCACATATCATATCAGTTTGTTTGAGAAATAACTGGTTGTCAGTAAACATGAGGCAATTTCTACATTGCCTCAGGATGCCCATATCCACCAAGCCAGTAACGGAGACAATAGGAAAATTCATATCCATGGCAACAGACTGTTTTTTATTGATTAGACAGTTTAAATGAGAATACCTTCACTGTCTGGAGTATCCTGTTCGCAACTATGTGGACAGTGCTTTTCACTGCAAAAGAAGACTACAGTATCAAAACTTCCATTTGGAAGTTTGTCTGCAAGAGAAGATAGTTCCACAAGGACTAAGGGTATTATTAATGCCTGCACAAGGGAATGCTGTACCACAACTGTTAACAGAATGGCAAATGGTTAATTTAGAGTGTAGCTGCAAGTATATGCAGCTGCTCATCAAACATGTACAAACTAAAATTAATGAACTATTTGTTCAGATAAAAGATCTGTATAACACATTGTTTAATGACTTTGACAGTGATTTATTTGATAAACATATCACAGAGGTCATAGATTCTGTTACAGCCTATGAACTCAGATTGTGTCGCATTAAGTACAAAAAAATATGCAGAGACAGAACAGACTTTGCGAAAGGCAATGTCTTTATGTGGCCGCAAACTGTGCAAGATAATACAAGTACTGCCTCTGTAATTCGAAATCCACCTGCATCAATGAGCAGTAATGCTATTCCCTCTGTGACTGAGGTTTGCGATAAAAGCAAGGAAGTGTCGTTGCAATCAGCCAATCCCAAATCGGCAGACACACCGGCTGTATCATCAGGAATGAGGAAGCACACTATCCAGGTTACAGCACAGGTGCATCAGTCTAATGAATCTGGGAGTGTGGTGAAGACTACGACAGGCTCTGCGTCAGTGTCAACGAGCTTAGTCCAGACAACAGGTCCTTTTTTACAGGGACAGTGGAAGTTTCCCTCACCCATCAAAATTTTGGTGAGAGACACAGACAGGTCTCAATCTCGGGGGAGAACGAGAATGAAGAAGAAGCCAGAGGACGATGCTATGGGTATGCCGACTATAAAGAAATTCCTGAACAAGGTATGAATAAACTAATTTGGATCTTGCCCGGCCATGTTTTAACTGCTGCTGAGAGCAGAGTATTGTTGAAAGGCTTAACATTTATTCCTAACCAGAAGCAAGATTTCGCAGAGGTGATTATTGACTTTAAATTATTTATTAGAAATATCTTATTGAAATTGTGTTTCAAAAATTGTGAACGTGATAATGGGAGGAAATTTTTTAGTAAGCCTAGTACATTTATACCTAACCTTCACCCTTTAGTCACAGCTTTTGAGAAATTATGTCTGGATGATTTTTATAGGATGTATAGTTCTAATAGCAATAGATTGTGTGATAAATTCAATTTGTCCACAGATGAATATCAAGCTTTGATTGATTTACAAAATAACTGTCATTTAACCATTAGACCTGCTGATAAGGCTGGACCTATTGTAATTTTTGATACTGTTCTTTATAATAAAGCTATGGAAAGTATGTTGGATGACAAATGTTTTTATACAAGGATTTCTCTTGAAAAGTTTGATTTTATGATTAAGAAAGTCAACATTCCTATTGTAATGCTTTTAGATGAATGTATTATTGACAGAGAGTTATATAATTATCTGATAGTGAAGGAAGCATTGATACCTGTCATTCAGGGCCTGCCCAAAATACACAAAGACCCCTTGAATCCTCCATTTTGACCAGTAGTAGCAGGGAGGAACTGGTGTACAGAGCTAGGCTCCATTTATGTAGAGAAGCAGTTAAGGACAGTATTGAATGTATTTCCCAATATTTTGCGAGATATGCAGCATTTTTTAAATGATTTGTATTCTTTTTGTATGATGTATGAAAAAAAGCAAGCATTGTACTTAGTGATACTTGATGTCACTTCTCTATTTACGGTCATACCTAATGAGGAGGGTTTATTGAGTATTAAGCAATTTTTGTCACAACATACAGAATTTGACAGTGTGCCAATAGCTACACCAATGTCATAATGAGTGTTTGGGAACAAAGTTTTGTATGTGAGGGACTTTTTAAAGCCCAGGTAATTTTTTATCATAGGTTCGTGGACGACCTTTTCCTCATTTGGGATGGTCCGATATCCACTTTGCATGACTTCATCAAATTTATTAATGAGACTACTACTTATCTGAGGTTTTCATATAATATCTCTACATCCTTTGTTGATTTTCTAGATGTGAGAGTAATCTGTGACACTAGTGGACAAATTTATACAGAATTACATAGGAAACCTTGTCACTGTAATCATCTTTTGTACAAAGATAGTATGCACCCACCACGTCTTTATAAATGTTATTAGGAGTCAGACTTATAGGGCATCGAGATTAAGTGTGAGAGAATCTGACTTTAACACACAAACTGGGTTATTGAAGGATGCATTAGCCTTGAGGGGATATAAACATCATGAGACCACTGAGAATATTGAAACAGTAGTCAGATTAAGAGACACTAGAGCTAGACCTTATTTTGCAGAGAAGTATGAGAAGAAAATTGAAAAAGAGGTGGACAGAAATAGTAGGTTGAGAGTCTATCTTATTCCAGAGATGTTAGACTCTATAAGGAAGTTATAGAGAAACATTGGGCAGTATTGACGACCCATAGAGACATCACTGATATAGTTGATGTTAGACCATTATTTGTTTACAAGAATATGTGTTCGTTGAAGAGACGGTTATGTTACCCTAATCAGAAACAGCATATTGTATGTGATGGGTGTACCATAGCATGCGGACACTGTCAAGCTTGTAAATATAGACAGTAGTGGAGTGTTTAGTCACCCCGACCAAGATAAAACATATAAGTTTAGTAGTCAAGCCTCATATAACACTCTCCATGTTGTTTATTTGGCATACTGCATCATACGTAGAAAATTCTACATCTTTAAAATGGACAGAGCATTAAAAGACAGAATTAGTGAGCATTATTACCATCTAGGTAAGACCGATGCAGTGAGTGCTCTCTCTAAGCATGCCTCTGAGACTGATACAACACACTATTTCAAATTCTTAGTAACTGGACAAGTTATGGAAAGTAGTAGAAAGGGAGATTTTAGAAATCAAACAGAAAGGTTGGAGTCGAAATGGATAGTTAGAATGAGAGGGGATTTTGGGCATGGCCTGAATGGTAGGGTTCCACTGAAACCTAAACTTAAGGCTAGAGCCTTGAGGAGAAAATGAATTAGTTTAGATATTGATGTCATTGTGTATTTTATACATGTTGGTTTTAATTATTTTATAAAGGGATGTTGTTTTAAACATTTTTCATATATGTCTTTGTAGAGCGTTCTTGTTTTAGTGATAAAAAGTTTTTTATAGTGCTTTTTCCTTTAACTTGTAAATGGTTTGCTACATGTGACTTACTCTAATGGTATTTAAGGAGGGGTTCTGCTACTGTGATTTACATCTGATGAAGTAGTGATACTACGAAAGCGCTTATGTCCTGATTTTGTTTGTGTATTAAAGACGGATTTATCTACAAGCCTCGTTGTCATTATTGGGTCCATCTGCTGTTTCCTGTTTATTTATTACACATGTTTTCAGGATGGCACAACATAATTAAATGTGATAATTTTTGCAAATGTGAGAGCCAATGAATATAGTGAAGTACTGTATAAAAAACATAGGTCAATTGATTTATTTCAACAGTACATATATGGATTTGATTTGTTATATATTCATCAGTTTAAACAAATGTTGCAGTGCATATGTAATTTGAGTGCTTTTAGTTTGCTTTATCTGGTGTTCCTTTAGGGCAGCGAGTTTAAGCAGCATTGTGTGGAGTTAACTATACTGTGCCATAGGACATGAAGAGTCATTCACCATTGGTGAGCATTGGTGTGTGATGCCAAACTCTGTGCAAATGCGGAGGGCAAAAAGTAAAGGGCTTCATTAAGGGGCATTTGTGCCTTGTGTTTGGTGTGTGATTCTATTTTCTGACCTGAGTAAAGATGTCGATGGGGTAGATAGGAAAGTGGTGAAATTGGAGGCAGTTAGGGGGCAGAACAAAGGGAAAGCAATATAGGAATGGGCAGGAGGGAATTAAGAAAGAACCAGAGATATCTACTTCTTCAATAGTGTAAAATGAACATGTATAGAATATTGGATGAATTTGGACTGTCTCCTCAACAAAGATGGGTGACAACAATGCAATCATGTTGTATTGCTGAATGGACCGACTCAAGTGTGCTGAGAAGACACGTGCGAAGTGGAGAGCTATGTATGGGACAATTCTTTTTGTGTGTGCAGAGGCACTCATTTATTTTTATTTGATTTCAGTAAGAGAGGAATGCTGGAAAAGAGATATAGGTATGTCAAGGTCAGGCAAGTCAGGTAGGTGAGGAAGAGGCTGCAGACAAACAGGACAAACAAGACAGAAACAAGGATAGTTAGGGACAAAAAAGGTTGGGGGACACCATGATTGGGGATAGGGAAAGGAAATCAGAGTCTCACCCCCATCAAGCCTGGAAAGAGTGAGAATCTAGTCCTCACCTTCAGAACTGTCATCACTGTCCCATTCCTCAGCTTACTGTTGGAGTGCTTGACATTTTTGTTTTCATAGCATTCCAGAGAGCATCTTCTCCATACAGCTGAGGCATTCACCAATGTTACTTTCTATGACTTCATGCACCATGCCTGGCAGCTCCTGGTGGGTGACAAAATCCCTACTTCCACCAACACTCACAGAGGGTACCACTGCACTAACTGCTGGGGTAAAGCTACCAGATGTCGAGGGCCCATGTAGTGCAGGGGCTGCAGAGGCAGTACTGCCAGGTTGCATCCAAGATATGTTGGGCATGGCTGTGGTTGTGGTAGCTGTTTGAGTGGGTGGCAAGCTGAGCTACACTGGTTGGCCTACCTCCCTTTGCTGGAAATCATTTTGTCAGTTGTCAGAAACTGATGGTATCAGAATGTTGTGACCACACATATTAAAATAAAAAAAGAGAGGTAAGGGGTGGGGTAAAAGATATAAAAGAAAAAGAAACTTACAACTGTGATATGTCAAATACAATAAATTACTACAATATAAGTATTTTACTTTTACATTAATTATACATTTTAAAAACTATAAATTAGGACGAGTAATCATTGCAATATACACATATTTATTTTTATTTATTATTTATTTATTTTACATTTGTTTACTGGGAAAGTTCAAATGGACACATGTCCTTTTATCAGCTGATGCCCAGGGAGAAAAGCTCTGACATAAAAAATTACAAGAGTTGACAAATGTACATGATTGACAAAATACAGCAGAACTTTAAAAGACTGGTAATACATATATGACTGACAAAAATCAGAAGAATTTCACAACATGATTCATGTAAAATTGTCTGTAGGAATGCACATTTTAAAGGTAAACAGATAAATATTATGTCAATGCAGACACTATAATCCATACACATTCAGATGAGAGTAATAGGACACCAATAAGTTGAAGGCTCCTGAGATCTTATGAGTGCTAGCACTATCCAGCACATGTGCAGGAACAGAGCAAAGTGTCAGTTAAGTGTGACTTTAGAAGTTTTTTGAATTCCACTAAAGATCATTTGGAGGTTACTGGGGCTGGCAGTTTATTCCATATTTTGGGAATGGAAATTGAGAAGAATGATTCCCTGGCTGAGTTGTTTGGTTTGGAGATACCAATAAGTAGTTTGTTGCTGGAATGTAGAGTACAATTGTTGGTATACTGCATTTTGGAGGGGAGGCTTTTTTTTCCTGGTTAATGCAGAATTTTATGGGCAAAGGTTAATTGATTGAATAAAAGTAGTTGAGGTAGTTCTAGCCAGTACATATACTTTTACAGATATTACAGATGAAGTTAACAGCAGGCCATCTATGCCAGTTATGTTGAAATTAATATTTAATCATTTTTAATTATTTATATTTATATTTTGTATTTGTCATCTGTGGGATTTGAAACCATAACACCTGAATGCACTATTACAATTGACTCCTGCAATTTATTTGAGCTACAGAATGAAGCATGCATGCTTGGTTTTACAGTTAAGATATACATGATTAATTTGCTACTAATGTATAGAAGAGCAGTACTTTTAATAAAATAATAATTATTTTGTGCTGCATGCATCCACCTTGCTTTTTGTAGTCTTTCTAAATGGTAGCATGGGCTTTCCTTTTCACTGAAATCTCCTGGGCAGCTGTAAGAGAAAGAGGAGTGACTATATCCAGCTTTGACTATAACTTAAATTATCTTTATCTGTATACTTACACAACTGTGGGATGTCAGCAGTCTTAAACTCATAAAGCCACTGGTTGAGTTATGCCTACAAACACCTTTCAAGGTCATTGTAGTGATGGCTTCATTGCTCTTCAGTACATGGAATGCCAGTCACACTGGATGCAGCCTTTGGAAGACTATTCCAAGCCTCTGATTTATATTGAGACCCAGTATAGTCCCTCTGCAATAGCCTAGGACTGTGGCATTTTAAATTAAGTCCGGTGAATATTGTGGACTCCTCTATACCCCACCTTTGAGCAATAAATTGGGCACCTTCATTTCTGTCTTCTGCCATGTCTGCACAGGTCATACAGAAACAGTTAAAGTATTTCCAGCTAATTTGTGATATCACATTTAACAGTCAGTGCACAAACCCACACAACTATGTCAGCCGCATTTGCGCAATGTTAAGTGAAGAGCAAAAATGCCAAACAGAAAGAAAGGCAGTTTATGAATTAAGAAGGGTGATGTGACAGTTGGTTTTAGTATATGGGTTGGATACTGCTGCAGCTGTTAGATGACTTAACTTTTCTAACATGTATTTGGATGTATACATTTTATGACCTGACACATCTTTTGTGTGGATTTCCACACTGATAAAAGTAATTTGCACAATGTAGGATTCAAACCTATGTAAAAAGGACAGTACATATTCTTCCACACAGGTGTTTTTACCTGCTTGCTACAGAAGAAGTCCTTATCAGACATGCTTATTAATAACATAGCCACATTAAAGAGTGAGTGTATGTAACTGCATGTACGTGTGACATGACAATGTCCTGGCTTATACAGTCATGTGTCTATGACTATTACTGAAGTACGTAGTCCATCCTAAGGAAGAAAAGAGAATTTTAAGTACAGAAACATAACTGTCAGTATACTCTCAGTTACATTTATAACTCATATGATATGCACTGCTATACATAGTTATTATGTATAATTATTTTTGTATTGTTCTTTATTTTTGACAATTGAGTGTAACAGCATTACTAAAATTTTGTGTGCTAGATTAGAACCCTGGCTTACCTCTACTGTGTCCATGAACTTACACCAGTTGCCACTGGGATAGCTACATAACAGGCATATTTTTACAGTTATCACTGTCTAGAGTGCTCATTGCCACTGAGGCCTTGTTTGTCAGACATGCACATTAGGTACATATACACATTAAAGAGTTGAGTGGTTAACCATGTATGTGTATGACATGAAAGTTCAAAAAATGCATTTTTAATTGTATAACAATAATTGCACTGACAACCACATTTAAACATATAATATATATGATATCATGTGTACACTCAGTCTACCTGATAAATATAATTATTTTTATGTATAATTATTTTTATATTGTTAATTTTTATATAAATTACAGTGGACCAGCTTTAAAAAAAAAACTTGCTGGGCTAAAACCCTGGCTTACCTGTACTATGGTCACTGACTTAAATCTGTTGCCATAGGTAGAGATAGGCATCAGGTGTAATCTTTACACTCAATACTGTGTATGAGTGTTGACTGCAGCGCAATGCCTCTTAGCTTGTTTGTGCGATGGAAGACCACACATATTACAATGTATCTTTTTAGAAACTGACAAGTTTGTAGGTGTTGTGTAAGCATGCTGTCACACAATGCTGTTTAGCATGTCTGCACAATAGAAAGCAAAAGATATAATGATGCATCATTTTGGAACTAACAATGTCTGCCTATTGTCTGCAGGTGTTGTGCAACTGCAATTGTTGTGGAAGTGTGTTAACCACTGCGCAACACAGCTTAGTGTGTTTGCACAGTCGTAAGCAAAACATGCATCCTTTTTGGAACTAACAATGTTTGCAATTGTCTCCGTCATTACACTGTGTTTACACATAGGTGAGAAATGCTCAAATGAGACAGGCAAAGTTCAACATGTATTAAACTTGCAAAAATTGTACTTAGATTTCATCATTAAAAGATAAATGCAGGACTAGAACCATAATCTAGATATCCAATGTACTAGGTGCTTTATTGTGTTTACCTGCTGCGCTAAACATACATTTTATTCACATCTGTAATTTATGCTGTCCTTAAGCTAGAACCTACTTTTGTTAATTTGAATTTATCCATTTCACTGCATTTGCCCTATGCCGCACTCCTTGCAAATATTCATATTTTTTTAAAAAAAGAAACTTAAATGACATTACAAAATACATTTTAACACACATTACAGATTTTTACACAACTCTGGATTTAAACTATCATACTAATAAAGCTGCAAAACACACTAGCGGTGTCTTATCTCTCTTTGCCACAGAAACATTTCCTCCACAGTATTAATAAGACATATACATTTGCACACTCTCAGTTGCTTGAACATGTGTTGCTTACATATTTAGTGCAATGAATGATCACACAACCATTTATGAGTACTGTCTGCACCAATGCATCTCAGTCTTCTCTCTTTGCATTGTACTCCTTCTATCTGTTCTTTACTCTTAGACATGCAGTCTGTAAGGCATTTTGCATCATTGTCCTTTACATGTATGATAAAATTACATGGCAAGGAAAAAGACTTTTCAGCAAAGGCAGGAGGATTTGGCAGTTATTGAACAAAAATGAGAAATGTGTGCTGTTCACTTCCATTTAAAAGCACTGTGTAAGTGTATCCTGCGTGACGCAACAAATGCAGGTAAGGTAGTCTGAATTGCTGCTGTGTATCCCTTCTCCCTCCCACTAATCATTCAAAGTTACAATTCATTAGCAACTAACACTGAGGTAGTGCCTGCACCGTGTTTATACCTGCTTCATGAAGTTAAAAATCTGGGATTCAGCATTTCTAAAGAGTTCACACCCTAGTTCCATCTTCACCCTGCTCAAAGACCTCAATCTACACTATAAAAAGGTAACCATGTTGTTGGAGAACTGAAGATGAGGAGATGTGTGTATTTTGAGAATATGGAAGATTGCAATTCCTTTCCATTTATCTGCAGAGAAGATTTCTGATCTTGCTAAGGTATGATTGTATTTTCAAGTACATTCTAGATTTTTTAACATGTCAAAAGGATTTTTTAAATTTATATACATTAGAAAATGTAACATTTATTTGTATGTAATTGTTATAGTTCACTGTTGGCATAAGCATTTTTGGCATGCATTTACTTTTTCAGCTAGACAGCTTATTAACTTTCATCACAAGTGTTATTGTTACAACTGGTTATCAATCTTCTATATTTTTTGCAGGGAAATGTATTATGTTGTCAATGACACAGGGGTGTTATGCTTCTAAGATAGCCCATAGACCCCTCCAAGGGAGTGCTGGACACACTTTGTGGTGATTGGCAGTCATAAAATTCCATGTTGTAAATGTGTATACATTTTATGAGAATTGTGTCAAAAGCATATATAATGATTGAATTACCTGGTATTCCTTGGTTTGTACAAATTCTCAACTGCCTGTTTTTTTCAGAGTTGGGGGAGCCAAGTACCATTTGTGTTGACACAACAATAGTTGTGTTTCAAGAGGTTTGCTCTTAAAAATGTATAGTCATCCAGCTATTTCTGTGGGAAACAATATATTACTAAAGTGGTATTCCTTGTTTTGGACCAAACATTGGTTTGTGTGTGAGTGTGATATGGTAAAACCACATAACCGTTAATTTTAATAACTGAAATGTGTGTCACCAGTGCTTAATGTTGAAAATATATATGTGTATATAAGCAGGAATGTAATTTTGTGATATTTTGTGCTGTAGCCTTCTGTGTTTTATATCACATAAGATTGTGGCACCCAAGTGTATAAATCCATGTAAGCCCCCTTTCAGTGACTCAGCAAATTATGTAATAGTGCAGGCATTCAGGCACCATGGTACCTTTCTGCTTGAGAGAGGATGTGGGGATATGGCTGACAGAATGCAGATTTCGAACCAGATAGTCAATGACATAAATGCTTTAGGAGGACACACCAGGACTTATGATCAGGTGCATCATAGGGTCTCTGATATGATTTTATCAGTCCAGAGGAGAGCAGATACAGTTGTCTGTGAAAAGATAGCTGCTGGGGGTGGGGGTGGGGGGCTGCTATAGAGCCACCATTGACACCAAATTAATAGTTCCTGTCTACTATTAGAGATCCAGTGGAAACTGCACACCAACATATGATTGATGTCAGTGCTGATGTGTCTGGGAGGACAAGTATGTGCCAGTAGAAGTTTCAAGGTGATTTTACAAATGGCAAGTTGTTGGATTTGCTTATCTAGGAAAAATAGAAAAAATAACTGATAGTTCATGTTTTTTATGAGTTTATTGATAAATTAATAGACATAACAACACATTTTGTTCATTACACATGGGCTGTGGGTGGACATGTCAGCCAAGTTTCAGTTAAAAGTATTGTTAACAGACATATAGGAAAAATGTTGTATTCCCTCTCCCCCTGTGTTATTGTAATTATGATGATTGCATCCTTACCTTGCTTCATTTCTTCCAGGACCATCCTCCCTATCAAGTCTAGAGACATCTATTCATGGCAAGCTGGACATTTTTATTTGATTATTGATGACCATTTGTCAGATATATACATTTATCTGTATGTGTGAGGTGGGTGTAATGAGTGTCTGTATCGCTGTACCCTCTATGATAGTGTGACCAGTGTTAGTGTGTTACCATATAAATTGCTTAAATTTAGTGTCAAATTAATTTTGATCCTGTATTTGTTGGTTATTATCAGAGATTATCCTGACAGTGGAAGTGTAGAACTCTTACCACCTGATGTCAGAGTTGTGTCAGTCTCTGATTTTGATGGTGACCAAACAGAGGCACAGTTGGCAGGTGCAGAGATCGAATATAACACTAAGCTTGTCATTCAGCCATCCCCTGTATTTCCCACAGACATAGTCAGTAGGCCTATGCATACCTATTTCACTGAGCCCTCAGGTATTGCAGAGGTAGAGGGTGACACACTTGATCAGGGTAGTGTGGTTACTGCAGCTTTAGTGCAGTTGACTCTGGCTGTAGTCAAAGTCTGAGCATGATGCCAGCTAGAAGGGTTGTTAGGGGTGCTCAGAAGAGGCCAGCTGTCCATCCTGCACCCGATCTTGGTGTGTCTTTATGTGCCACTTGATGAATGTCTTGGGCCATCATGGAGATAAAGGCACATTCCACTAGGGCCTCTGAGGGGATGCTTATGGTTATGGACGTGGCACAGGCTGACATGCCTGAATGCCTCCACTATGTTGCCAATTCAATGGATCAGCTGAATGACATGATGGAATTGGCAGTATCTGTGATGGAGCATCTCCTGAGAGGTGGACATCATCAATGTGGACATAGGTCAGCATCATCACCTGATGTTATCCAACCTGGCCATGCCTGATCATGGTCCTGTAGTGACACTACTTCCACTTCTCCATCAGTGATTGAGGTGACCACACTCAGACATTGTAGGCCATGGGGTCACAGTCCTGGGCATACTCATGATGATAGTTTGTCCAGCAGACATCAGGCATGTTCAGGTAGCAGCAGCACATCTGACCATGGCATGGACATGCCAGTGCAACGCATAGCTGAGCCAGTTCTTGCTGTTGGGGTGACAGTAATGAACTGTTACATCTACTGTGCATGGCTCTCACCTGTCCAATATACCAGGCTGTAAAGCTTTCACATAGATTGGCTGTGTTTTGCAGACACCTACACACAAATTTCACCTTGAGTGCTCATACACACACACACATGCATAACAGTTACATTGGTCATTTTTGAGACTTACAGCTTATTCTGTCTCAGTGGCTATTTAATACTTTATCAAAATTTCAGCCTGCCTGTCTTTCTTACTCACACACACTCACTATCTTTTGTATCTGTCTTGGCCTCTTGCCCCCCAAAACCCTGTGCAAATGATGATAACTGTGCCATATCCTTGATTTTCTAGCTTTTGGATTCAGGAATACATAAGTGTTTTGTCTGATGTCCAGGGTGCATAGCTGACTGTGTGTTTAATATATACATGTTTGTGATGCTCTTTGGAAATTGTACTGCTTTCTTACATGCTTTTGTAATGTGTGCATCTTTGATTCATTAAGCCTATTAGTTGATAGATAATACATCTACTGACATAAGTCAGTGATCTCACATATTGATGTCATTGATGTAAAAATCACCCACCTTCTACTTAGTTACATTAGCAAGTAACAGTATGCAAGGATATGCCATTCATTTGTATTCTTAGGTATTAATTTTACTGACCCAGGTTAAGCATTTAGCTTGATAGTCTGGCAGTAACAAGTGTTTTAATTTGGGGCTGAATCTGGGTGATGCAAGCAGTACACAGCCATGACATGGGTAAGTAAAGGTTGTGGCATTGCCTGGCATCAACTGTACTCTATGTATAACCACAGGATGAAAGTTTTGCCCCCTTAGATGGTGAGCATATGTGCTATCTGTTTCCTCCTGGCCAGAACAAGGGTATACTGTGCACATCTGCATCTGCCTACACCAACAGCAGCATGTGAATCCTCCTCTGCCTCCTCATCTGCACGGGGCTGTGCTCACCTTGTCAGTGGTGGTGGGATGTGTGCCCTACCTCTTGGTGTTCCTGCTGAAGCTGTTTTCTCAGAATAATATTGTGAAGGATAGCACAGACAGTGAAAATTTCAGCACACGTATGGGGATTGCACTGCAAGATTCCCCCTGATGTATCTAGGCTCTGGAACCTTGACTTTAACAGCCCGAACATACAATCTATGATATTTCTTGTTTAAGCATGTGCCAAAGTTTGAGTGTATCCCCTGCATCTCCCAGTAAATGGCCTTGTTGCATATCCCGTTGCAAACTTCTAATACTGTTGAGAGTTGTACTAGATATGGAAGTTGTGGTAACTGCCTGGGTTGCCAGCAAACACATTCAGGATGATACCTTTAACATTACACATGACCTCGCAGTTAATGGAGTGGAAGCACTTTCTGTTTATGTACACTCTTCCCTGTTTCCCAGGTGGTGCTTTTATTTCAATGTGAGTGCAGTCTATGACAACCAGGACTTCAGGGAAAAGTGCTACAGGGTAGAGATTCTTCATAGTTGTAGCTTTGTCCTCAGGTGTATGGGAAAAATGTATGTAATCACTGGCATGTTGTAGCATACTGTAGCATTCAGGAATTGATGCAGGATCCTGAATGCTGATGCCTGTGACACCCCAGCATATCCCCTGTTGGTCTCTGGAAGGTTCTTGTAAGTAAGATTCTAAGTGAAACATACCTTAGTCTCCATAGGTATTAGTTTCCCTCAGTTTGCCCTTGCTCTCAGCTGAGGATGACAGAGGTTGCAGAGTTCTTGTAATGGGTTTCTATCCACCCTGTAGTGCTCAACAAATTCCGCCTCATGCAGACCATGAAAAGTTAAACGGGGTCTAAATACCCCTTTCACCTTCTTGGCCAAGGTCTATTAGCAGCAGCAGCACATACCTGCACCTGTTGCACACACACATTTATATGAGCATCAGCAGCCCTTAACAGTGTTTCCATGTAGATTAGTTTCAGTGGTTGCATCCTAGTAGGTTTTGGAATTCGAGGCCAAAACCTGCATGATTTCTTTATAGATTGTTGAATATCTCCTCCATCTTGGATTGGTTAATTAACATACAATTCTGTAATTAGTAGGCCACAGTGTTTACCTTGTTTGAACATCTCTACTTAGTGAATATGAAACAGTGCGCTACTGTGTCTGTGTCATGCCATACCATGTAGGCTTTATTGAATCCTGCCCTTGATTTTATTTTGGTTGTGACCCACAAGTAATATGAGCAATTCTCTTCCAGTATTATTAAATAGAGAATCTAGGTTACAATAAATACTTTCATCTTTTGAGATGCCATTTGGGAACTTGAAACATCTTAGACCTAGTGGAACTTGTTTAATCTTAGTACAATATTTCAGGTACAAATGATCATGTTCTGTTGACTTTAGCTTAAACAGTTTATTTTCTAGGACATGAATATCCTTTTACATGCTGCCATAGTATTGGCCAAAGAGTTGTTTCTTTGTCTTTCTAACTCACCAACCAAAAATGGATTTCCGTCAGTCTTCCAAAGGACATAAACAGAATCATCCTCGAATAGAGATGTATAGACAAATTTCTGCCTTTAGAATTTAACCTTCTTTCACCATTGTCTGAAGTAGCAGCTGATAAAATCTGATTTAAATCCATATTAGCATGAAAAACCAAGCAGGCAAATGCATGATTAAGACTGGCTAGGTCACCATTATTACTGTATGTTGATAAATTCAAATTAGGATAATCTCCCACTGACTCCATCTGAATGAAGTCTTTATCTTTCATCTCACCAAATTTATATACCATGAAAAAAAAATCAAAAAACAACGTGAACCACCCAAAAGTGTTAACAATCAACTTAGAAACAAACTAAACTCACTTAGAGAGCCAAAAAGAAAGAACTAATAGTTATTTAGTGCTTTCATTCTTTATTCTATAAGAACTTAATCAGAATAAAATGAGATAGAAAAGCATCATCCAACAAATAGTTATTTCAAACATCAAATGGTCAACCAGCTGACACTTCTCTCAAAAAGTGTTAAGCTACCAAAACTAGTTGTTTTAAATAATACATTTAAAATTGTCATTGAAATACATAAAAAGTATCAATATTTATACATACATGCAAAACATTTGCAAACTACAGCTTTCTCAGTTTCAAAATACATTTAATATTAATCATATCATTGAGACTTTGTGCGTTATCAGACACTAATGCATACAGCCATTTCAAGCTCATTGTTTACATTCCCAGGTAACATTGCAATATTAACAATTTTGAGTACAAAAAATGAAAACTTTTTGAAATTCAGACAATGTGAAACATGCCTAACCAAAACATTACTGAATCCTGACTTTTAATATCTGACCTATGTTCATGTATCCTCTGTGAGAGCTTCCTAGTGGTTTTACCTATATAAAACCTCCAACGTAAATTGCAATTAGTAATAGAAACTACTTCAGTTGTATTACATTTGTATCTAACCTTATTAATAATTTCTTTATTTCAAAAATAAATCATGACCCATATTAAATATTACAAATAAGTGACATTGTAATTGCTTAATTAAAAAAACAACATCCAATTACAGCTTTGATTTAAGCCATCAGGTACCAATTTGTTGAACTTTAATATAAAAACACTTTCCTTATATTTTAGTTTCCATTTTATCAATATTTCAGTCTTGGTCTTGTGATATATTTGTATATTTGTTCTAAAACTATAATCTTCAATTCTATCATTTACTGCTTAAAATATTTGTTATAATGAGCTGACAAAGGCCCATCTTTGATGTTGTTATATATTTTCCATAAACATTCTTTCATTCTGGTACCAAATACCTGTTTATTCCTACAGATAAGAAATTGCAAGGGTACTGAATAGCATAAACCACTGATCTCTAATCTCTGTTAATACTCTCCATAGTGTTTATTCAGTGATCATCTATATCTACTAATCTGATATCTATATCATTACTTTAATCCAAATATTTTCTTCACCACCACCTTAGTCTGCCATATTGTAATCTATACAAGTTATTTTACCTTTGCTCCATCATCCACTTTTTATATCAGATTAGGATGATTCCCTTAACATTAACTGGCCACTGACATCATCATCATCATTGTTACTGCTATTATCCACAGTCCATACTCTCACTGCTTCTTCATCCCTATAAATTACCTATATTGTCTGTTCTGTCCCTATTTCATCCCTGCACCTCCTTATCTTGTCAGTCTTTCTTCATTATTAACTTTCTATTCTCCTCCACCATCCCATAAAATCAAGATCAAGCAAGCTTTTATCCTTCTGCTCCATTGGAGGTTCTTGTCCTCCCTGAGCTTGCCTTAGGACATCTGTGTTCCTTTTTGATAGGTGTATCATCCCACTCAAGCTCCTCATCTGACACTGTCCCCAGTCCCCACTTTCATGGTCTGTATTCATACTGAAAATCAAAAAAAAAAAAAAAAAAACAACCTCCACCTCCCCATCAAGTTTCAGCCTCTCACTGTCTATTACTTCAGATACATGCACACACTGCAGTTTTACCACTGTACTTAGTCATTTCATCTCCATGGTCTATCACCCCTTATAAGTAGCATTCCTACTTCCTTTTTGCTATAATCCCTTATTACCCATCTACTCTCTATCAGCTGTTATCCCACTGACTTCTACTTCCCATTCTAAAGTTCTGCTCATACTCCCTCATAAGATTAGTACTCCTTATTCAAACCTACTATCATGTAGTACTCTACCTGGAATACTCTACTGCTATGTATATAGATAATGCTTCTAACATCATGTAGTATTCTTATATCCTTCTCCTAATATCATGCCCACCTTTCTTCTCCCCATTCCCCCAGACTCCTCCCCAGTCACACTTCTTTGCACTTTTAGTTCCATGCCTGTGTAACACCTCTTATATTCACCTCTTTAAGCCCTCATATGCTGCAGGCTCACCTCTGCAAAACAAGTTTTTCATTAAATCCAAATTATGACTGAAAGAGCTATTCTTCTACATCCTCTCATTCATCAAATTCCAGCTCTGTGGAGTCATTCACTCTAAACCTGGACCACTTCCACTGGCCAAATATGAATTTCTCCTCTTCCAATCCCAGCTTGTCATCCACACAACACATCATCTTCCATTTCAGAGATAAAGTTTTTTCTATATTAACATCAGAAGCATTTCTAGCAAAGTAACTCTGCTTCATGCTTGTTTAACCATACACTCACCACACATTCTCACCATCTATGAAACCTAGTTGAAACCAAACATCAAAGATGCAGATATTACACACATATGCAGATACACAAACACACAAACACACACACACACACACACACACACACACGCACACACACACACACACTCACACACACACACACATGCACACATGCACATATGCACATTGGTTGCATCACATATAGACTTGATCCTATAGAAAAGAAGGGAGAAGACATTGCTATAATGTTCTTCAATAGCCTTGAACTCATTCTATACCCTGGCAATCTCCCTACTTTCAGGAAACTTTCAAAAATATTGAAATCCTCATTTCCCCTCTCAAACTAACAACACAGAAAACATGCATTTATTATTGCTTTACATATTCCCAACAAGCAGCATCTCTACTATGGCAGATATTCTTTCCTGGATAGCATAAAGCATCCCTTATGAAACAATTATTCTTGGGGACCTTCACTATTGATTATGTCAGTAAATCTATTTGACTACACTCAAATTATCCAAGTTCCAGCTAGGTTCAACAAGTCTGTTAATAAAACCTCCTTCCTAAACTGGATACTCACCAATGATTCAAACAAAATATCATCCTCAGGATCCTTGCCAGAAACACTTAGTGAACACCTTACAACCTCTGCAGTTACAAATAATACCCAAGTATCAAGAAACCATCATTTTAAAGCATGTAATCTAAGCAGCTTTAAGGTGAACATGTTTGTATCCACTCTAAAATCAATCAATTGTAATCTCCTCAGAACCATTACCCTTGATGATGGCTTTCTTCTCTTTAATGCAACTTTCCCTGATATACTAAATAATCAGCCTCCAGTTACACCAAAATACTCATATATAATAGGGATAACACTTGGAAAATCTGCCACCAAAAATCAGACTACTCAAAACCATCAAAACTTTAGATACCTCTGCAATCTTACCAAAAACCAATTCAACTAGATAAAATCCTCTACTACTTTGATTCACAAAGCATTCACAAAAAAAAAAAAAAAAAGTTCTGGGGTTGCATAAAAAAACTCTTAATCACTGGTAGATGTCAACAGGCCAATCCATGCCCTGACATGGATCTAGACATCACTATCACTCTATACAATTATCATTTCATAAACACCACACATTTATTACGCAATTAAAATAGCCATTATTTATTTATGTGTTTGTTGCTTTTGTTTACAGAGAACACCCGGATTGGCACAAGTCTCATTTTCAGTGGATGCCTGTGAAGAAATGTTCCATTTTACAGAATGAGTAGAAGGCAGTTATATAAGATATATATATGTATATGTATATATATATATATATATATATATATATATATATATATATATTAAATGTACATACATAGAATAGTAATGATATGGCAAATAATCAAAACATGTCAATCAAAACAAGAACATTGTAAAATATTAGTTAATATTAAACATATAACAGTCAACTTCTTTTCAAAAGGAATTAATTGTGATTATAATTAAACAGGAGAGAGTGAAAATCCACATAACACTTTTCAACACATAATTCCACTGCTTTCTTCCTCAGCTCTATTCCCACCTGAACCATAAAGAAGTACCTCCTCAAATTTATATCCACCACCTTAGCTACTGATAAGTTACTAGGCAACTATATCAAAATTGCTGCTGAAGCCATAGCCTATCCAGACTCTATACTCATAAGTAGATCTATCCAAAAATTGCATATCCCCTCCCTCTGGAAGAAATCTTATATCCTGCCTCTTCACAAAAGAGAGGGCATCACTGATCTATCCAACTACATACCTATAGCCACAATTTTCCCCTTCTCCAAAATCCCATAGAAGTGCATGCACATTCCATTTCTTAAAGATATTAGTGACAAAATTATTTTCTATGCTATCCAGCATGGTTTCAGCCTAAACCACAGCAATAATACTGCAATACTCAACTTCATAAACAGCATCAATCAAATCACAACACAAGCAATATTGTATCCAAACTATTATTAGAAAAAAACAATGATACAGCCTCCCATGCGTAGCTCTCAACCTCTTAATACAAAAAGTCTGGACAAAACCAAAACTAATGGGGGTACAAAGCCCTCAAAATAGGGACAAACTTTAAATATTGCTCTTAATAACTTAGAAAGTTGTTAGAATAAAAGGTCTTATGTTAACATGCATTTTTCTGAAGGATATGAAGTCTGAAACTCAAATGACTGTCATTATTTAGTGAATTCAGTCCTCAACGATTTCCCGCAAAAATCCAGAAAAATCACAGATTTCATAAGGAGCAGACCAAAATATAAAGCAAAAATCTGGGCATTCTGCGAAAATCTGTACACTTGAAAAGTATGCTCCCATGACAAGCTACTGTTTCATCTAGCATCCTTAATCTGTCCCCCATCCCACCATCTCCTGGTTTCATAGCTGCTTGTCAGACAGATCACAAGCTGTTAAATGGCAATTGATCTATTCAACCTTCATATCAAAATCAGTCGGTGTACCCAAAGAATAATCCCTGGACCCATCTTGTTCAACATATTTATTAACAATATGCACTCTGCTATTAAACAAATCAAGGTAATCTAACGTCCTAATGGTTCTATTCTTATATGCTCAGCCCATAGTTATACTCAGCTTGAACAACTGACTCAAGTCTCCATCACCTCCATCGAAAGTTGTCTAGCCCAATCTGACCTCATCCTGAATCTGAAGAAGACAATACTAACAATTTTCATCCCTAAGTCCAATACTGATTGCAAAACAAAATTCAGATTCATCTCTTCCAACAATGCAATAATTTAAGTAGTCTCCAATACTAAACTACTAGGTATCATTATTAATGGTAACTTGAAATTTGACTTGCATATTCAACAATCTAGGAAAAAAAAACAAAGCACTCACAGAGAGGTCAAAGTATCAAAGTGAAATTAACAAGACAACCCTCACCTCTCATGCTCCTCCCACAGTCCTGTACGCCTCATAAATTTTTATCAGCCTACAGGGACATATAAAAGCAAACTTGTGTACTGCTACAATAAAATAACCAAATTTGCCTTCAATAAAGATTACACTTCTCCTAACTGCATTGGCCTTAAACCCCTCAGCTGGATAGAGCTATCCAATTGCATCACTATCTCAGCTACAAGTAGCATACAGTGTAGTGCATCATCTTTAGCGGTGCACTGTCCTAGGGTCTCTGCTAAAAAGATTCAGCCCCATCCAGTAATTCTGCTCTGATGATTAACATCTCCTCATGGCTCAAATGTCCAACAACACAGCTGGAGATGCCCTGTATTCCAGCCATGCCTCCAACGTCTGGAACTCCATCCCACTCTCTGTTACAAACTCACTGAAACCCACACATCTTCAAAACTAAAGTAAAGCAACTCCTTCTTAACACTTGGCTACATCACTGTTGCATTACAGGAAAAGATTACCAACTAGCACTACTGCAATAACAAGTGCTCCACTTAAAATTGTGTGGAACTACCTCAAAACTGGAACTATGGCATTGCATGAACACTCTCACAATGCCTTATTCCTAATATATATTAAGTGCATTTGTGAGCCTTTTTGTATAACTATACGTTAATATTCTGTATGAAATGTATGTCTTATGTGTTACTACTATGCACATATAATGTATTAGCATTTGCATTAAATGCAAAAATGTGATAGTAGAATGTACTGATCTTTAACTTTATGTGTATGGAAATTTTATACCCAGGCTTTGAGTGAAAAAGGGCATTATGCCCAGCTGGACTTTCCCAGTAAACAAAACAAAATAAATAATAACAATAATAATAATCATAATATATTTCCAATGGCTTTTCATTCACTTCCTTTCCTTATTTTGCATTCTTCTATTAGCATCCTCATGTTTTTCATGACTAACAGCTGATGACGTATGTTTTTTTCTGTCATAACTCACTGACTGCTTTATCCAGCATCCAGTCTAGCTATATCCCGAGTGTTATCTTTACTTAAGAAGCCAGAGGCCTATGTTTTTCAGTATATAAAAAATATGATTTGAATTTATTTGTCTTTTCCATATTACTATACACCTCTGTGACTAACACAACATGACTGTCATGCTACTAAAGTCATCACCCACTGCTTAAAAACATAAAGGGTAAAAAATGTATTCACATATTTACATTAATAATCACTTTCTGCATTGAATATTACAATTGTGTAGGTAGCCAGATATAACAGAGGTAAATATAACAGCAACAAAAACAAACTTTATAAACAGTTATTCACATTCATTTACCTAAGTGCCAAAGAGAAACTTGGTGTACAATAGTATCCTTATTCATATACATCAGTTGTTTTCTTCTACTTACAGTCTGTTGACTGTACGGTGGTATTTTCAATATGGTTGACTTACTATGCCCATATGCTGCACTAGTTTTCCTACAGTAATTACGTCTGAAATGTATTCTTGGCTTAATTGTTCTGTACCATATACAATAGAATGTTCATTCTGAATGTTAAATCCACTTGAGTTCATGAAAACAAATAAAATAAATGCATAGCTATGTAAACCATAATATCCATTTTGTGTCAAGCAAATCTAGAATTTTCAAACATTTTCAGTGTTTTCTTCTCAAAGAACACAAGATGATGCTATGTTTCCACTATAACTATTCAAAATGTATTTCATTTTTTTTACTTTTATTTTGCTGAGGGGAATGGAAGTCTGTGCTTTCTGCCAGGCAATTATTTGATCCCACTTGGTCATTTGGCTAATTTGTTCACCAGCACAAGGCGAGGGATGACGTGGAGGTACAATCATATGGGCAGCCATCAGACAAATTGACTTTTTTTCTTCAGTTCTTTGTCCCTTGTACATAATCAGTTTTGCAAGCAAAGGATAAGAGAAATGAACTGTCAATGCTGTATATCCCTTACTTCTGCAAGTGGTGCTGCCAGCAGGTGGGTCTACCCTTACATCATCAATTATGGGTGCTGGTTTCCCCATTGGAGAGATCACATGAACCCATATGTTCACTGAGTGCCCACAACCTATCCCTCCCTCTGGTTTAGTCAAGTGGGCCATGCCTCTTTACTCCTCTCCCAGAAATGGCTTCTCTAGTGTCAGGACCACTAATCAGACCCCAGGCACCTTGGCCATAGTCAAGATTCCTTCTCTCTGTGCAATGGAGCAAGGCTTTCTAGAGTTTATTTTTTGCTGCTGCTAAACATGCCATGTGTGCCTCTAGAGTAAAAGCTGAATAACAACAATAAGCAAATAATCAGTATCTTTCCAACTGTCCTTGATATAGGGCTTCATCATTGTTTCAAAACATATTTGTCAGTTTTGCTCTTTCCATTCTTCTGTTTTCTAAATCATTAGTCTACTGAGGTTCATGGTGGTAGCAAGTGAACCGAGGCAGAACAGCTTCCCATATCATTCAGAAACAGTACATAGTTCATCCTGCTGGACTTGTACCAACTCATGGGCAAACCAAGATATAGCATCTCTCCAGTTCATCTTGAGTCTGCCCTCAGATCAACTTCATTTGGGCCATGTTTGCTATAACTCCTGAAAGATATACAAACACTGAAGGTGAATTCTCACTAAGGCCCAAACTACCTATCAGACTCACCTAATAGGTATACTTCAACATCTGCCCAGATTGTAGAATTCTTCAGTCTAGCAGAGACAAAATGAGCAACCTTGTAAAGGAAACTCAGCTCTACTACTTCAGTCAATGGCTGCATCCTTTTGGTAACTACTCAAAGCACATGACGGTAAGTGTGGAAGAAGTCATACACTGACAAATTAGGTGAGAGTTTAACATGAAGATTCACTTCTTGCTTACTTAGCACAGTCTTGTACAATTTTTGCAGTACCATAACTACTGCATCCACCATCATTGTTCTGATCTCCTCTCCTCTCACTTACGAACAGGACTGCACAGTGAGCAATCAACTCTTTGTGTTAAAAAACATTGCCTTTGCTTAGAAGTGGTGATTTTTAATTTCAGCCACTTCAAGCTCGGCAGAAAGCCTACTAAAGAGCACTGTCATTTGACAATAAGAGCATAGCATCATCTGCAGGCAAGAGAAATGCAGCACAGATGACCACAGCTGGATAATCTCCAAGCATCTGCTAGCCGTTGTTATCACAGACATGAACACTAAAAATGGAGACTAGAAAAGACATACAAATTGTAGAGCTTTACACTTAGTATGAAAGACTATAACAGACTGCTAAGAATGTAAACTTCACACTCAATGTACAGTATAGGGCCTTAGTAGAAATCAGCAGTGGCTGTGGTACACTATGCTACTTTTTCCCCATCCATTAGACCTTCTACAGGTCCACAAATGTAAAAATGATAAAAGCAAACTCTCACAGATCCTCAAATGCTCGTGTAACAACTTTGAAAAGATGATTCATAATTCCATTGCCAACAGAATCTACATTGATCATCCTAAGTTAGAGTTATTTATTGGATTGAAATCTCCCTTCCAGCATCTATGATTACTGATAATCAAGATCTCTACTTAAATGGAATATATCCTCCTGACTGCTTTTGAAAATGTGCTACACTACTTGACAATGGCAATCTCATAATAACGTTCCTGCCCTCCATGCAACAGTGAGAAGGCTTATTAACCACAATAGTATTAGAATATTCAGCACCTTGAGCATTTCTAGCTATCTTATACAGGCTTCTGTAGCCTTGCAATCACAGACCTATACCATTCCAACACTGACTTTTTCTGATGATATGGATGCAAATTCAGCAGCTGTTTCTGATATAGTCTCTTAAAATAATGACATGTCTACAATGTACTGAAATTCCTCAAAGTATTATTTATACCTTCTGCTACTGTTCCACTTTATATTCAGAATGACCTATTTATATATCCCTTTCATAATCTTGTACATCCATATCATTTCCCCCATTTCCTCTTCAGAAATTAAGTGAGAAGAGATTTACCTTCTCTATTCTCCAGTTATGTCTATTCCTCTCGATTGCATAGACATTTCTGCAGACTTTTATCTTGATTCCTTCTGAAAACTTTGTATTCTTTTGCTTTATAGCCTTAAGGTATGGTCTAACTGTAGCATGAGTGGAAACACCTCCTCTTTGTTTCTGGAGATCTGAAGACTATCCCCCTGAATATAAGAGCTGTAACTAGGTCAGGTGGCACACTGAACAGTCCCCCAACTAGATCCTCATGGTATCAAAGTTGAGAAAACAGGTCTTCTGAAGTTAAAGCCAAAAAAGGAAAAAAATGCCTTCAAAGTTGAGAACTACAATGGATTCAGAAATGTAGGAATCTACGGTACACTAAATAACAGTTACCAACATGCTAAGCAACTAAATTCTTGTATCTAAGAAGCCTTAATCTTATCCACTGATTTTTTTTAAATGAATCCCAGCACTGTATTCTTTCCCATTAGCAACCGACAATTGTGCACCCTAATAGTTTGCACCCATGGCAGTTGTCCATTTAGCTCCACCATAATTATGACTGTGATGAAGATACAGCTTAAAATTCAATTGATGCTGCCACAGCACCCTCATGTTACCCTTTACACTCCAACAGAGATATGATCATCAACCACAGATTCTCCATCACGTTACCCTTTATGTTCCAATACAGGTGTGATCATTGTTCCCAGAGCCTACTCACTGTTGCCATCAGTTCCACTCCTGTCCTGTCAGCTGATGATATGCACACACATTGTTATTGAGCTCTAAGAATAGTACTTTGCACATATTTGTACTGAATCTGAAATATCACCTTTTTGTCTTCTTGGCCCACCTTTACAAATCTATCTTAAAAGGCTTTTCACCATCTGCATTCTGCACTCTTTGTGTGATCAGCAAGTTTTGGATCCTGTTCTCTTTTCCTTCAGATATGTCTGAGGCAGACACACTCTATTACACTGGACCAGAAAAGATCATGTGGTACTCCTATAGTCACTTTCCTAATTACAGGTATAATAACTGTCACCACAGTCCCCTGCTTTCTGCCACTATACCATGCAGCAATCTATTTCCTTTGTTTTGGTCCTATCACCATCAAGTGTGGGGCTGAGTCAAAGGCCTTGCTTCAGTCAAGATAGATCATGTCTACTAGTACTCCATAATCCAATTCACCTATAACACAGTAGCACCAATGCACCAGGATGGACTGAGAGCTGCTGTGTTTGCTGTCCTTGAAAGTATTTTCCACTAAAATGCTATCAGCTTTCCCATAAAGATTTTCTCCATGAGTTCCCCTGCCAGTGTTGTTGTATTGATGTATCTGCAATTTCCTAGATTGTGCTTGTGTCTACTTTGTACATGAGTATTGTAGTTGTTATCTTCAACCCCCCATCGACATATGCACTAGTAGCTATTGTCTGTTGTATATACCTCTCAGATGTTCTGCAAGCTCACTAATCAGATTACTGAGGACTCTTGGAAGCATGCCATATGGATCTTGTGCTTTATCCTCCATAGCAGCAGCCAATTCCCTCTCCACCTCCTGCTTATTGTCTCTGTCCTGGTGTCTATCCACTGTTCTTCCCAGTCTGCACAGCAACCCTCCCTGCACAGTATCTAACCCTAACTTTCCTTTATAATGATTGATGTGAAATGCTCATTTATTTAGTGCCTTTGCTTTATCAGTCTTCTTTGTACTCATTCCCATCTTTGCTCTGCTTGGCCAGGTCTGTCCCAACCGCCTTTGTACTATTTTCCTGCTTTATCATTTTTAACTCCCTTTCTATTTTCACCACTACTATCTTTACCATGTCTGTTGTCTTTCTTCTGTCAACCTTGCACTAGATCTTCTACACCTGCCAATCCCCTTTATTTTCAAGTCTTCTAACCCTGTTCTGCCCCTGCCTGTCCTTTGCCCCTTTCTTGGCTTGATGTTCTTCCTTCTCCGTGACCACACCTATGATGGATAACATCAGGTAGATTTCAATGTTAAACTGTCTTATTCGTCTTATTTCTGAAAAGCCTATATTTTGACAAAATCATGTGCCTCCCCAGTTGTCACTGGCTCATGTTTCTGTGGTACCATCAATGTCCATCTTTACTTCCTGCACCAGTGCTTGCAGCTCCAGATGTTCTAATCCTGACTACTTCCTGCACCAGTGCTTGCAGCTCCAGATGTTCTAATCCTGACTACTTCCTGCACCAGTGCTTGGATCTCCCAAAGTTCTAATCTTACTCTTTTTACTGCAGGTTAATATCACCCAACCTTGCCCTGAATCAATGTTATCTGTTCCTGTGCAGTGCTTTGTGTATTTTTACCTATTGTATATTGCTCATACAACTCTTCAGTACACCTTACACTGCACAGAAGACATCTTTCTTTAACTCAATAGCTTCCCTCATCTCTGCTATCTTTTACTGGATCATAAAGTCATTACTATAGCAAGCACTAACCACTTTTTGACTATAACTGTTTGCATCCTTCTCAACTACTGAAGCCTTAAATAAGATCTATTCAGACTCCAGACAATCATCTCCCCAAACATATAAAAAAGATATTTCCAAATGTGAGAAGTGAATTATCCCATGCAAAATCATCTTCTTGGTGTTCTTGAAATGTCTTTGGTTTCCTGATCTCATCAGCTTTCTTGTGATGCCTTGCATGTTAAACAGAGGGACACTCTCACATCCCTCAAGACACATGGTAGTAACTCACCATCGAGTGGTGAACACTTATCATATCAGTGCCCCTCATTTTGCATATATAGAGTGATATGACCACATGGGTTACAAGGAACATAATCTGTGAGTCCATTTGCTCCTTACCAATGCCCAACCTCTTGACTTACCACCTGCTTCTAATACGGCAAAGTAAGTCAGGACAAGGATGAATTTACCTACATAAAACCACTGCCTCAGGTCCACCGACAGTACCAATCAAGCATGTACTTCATTTACAAAGTGACAAATATGAAGCGATGGTGAACACACACAACATTTATAAAACAGTTGAACAAAGGCACCCATCAAATCATCAAGATGTATCTTGAAGGATGTGAGGTTGTCACTCTGTTTGATATGTGAGGGCAATTTATTCCAGACATGGAGTAAACATTGAATAATAAATCTGTCCCTCTCTGGAGATTGAGATTGTTAGCTGTTGTGCTTATAGAGCTATTTGTCTTGTGGGGATGCATGACATTATGAAGGGCTGGGCTATTAATAGCATAGAATGCAATACATCGATCTCCACATAAGAATCTCTAAGAAACCAAGCACTTACTGTGCACACAATTTTTGATGAGTAGTCATTAGTTAGGAACTGCTAGGGCCTTTCTAACTGGTTGTTGTATCTGGACAGGTACAAACCAAAGGGGTCACTATAATCTACAATCAGTCTAACAGAAGAGAGAACAGACGGCTGATAACTTCTTTTGACCTAGATGAGATACCTTTAGATACCAGTTGTGCTATACAGAATGATCTCCTGACCATTCATGTCACACTGTTGTTAAAGGACAAGGATTTTTCAGCAAGGAGCCATTATCCATGTCTACCATATTAATTTGAAATGGGGTACTAGTTATATGGTTAGCTGAACATTTCTGAAATGGTTCCTTATTGAAAAATAAGCACTGGTAACATTGAGTACTGACACCAATAAAAAAAGAACAAACATTCAGCAGAAGAGTGAATCTCAAACATTGCTCTTCTCTTTTAAACTTCTATTTTGCAGTGGGACTACCATCACCAGTTGGGGGGGATCTATACATACAAACTCCAAGTTCACAATACCACAGAGAAAAAAGAGTGTTCTGAGAAATAGCAATTTCAGACTTGTTAATTTCATTTTTGGCCATTCAGTCTCCATATTACAGGACTCACTCACGCAGATCCTGATATTTCAATGGCTACCATCTCATGACTTTGCTACAACGTCAGCCATTGACATTTGTCCCAACATCCTCTGATACCAAGTACATTTAGAACTAGCTTCATGTTTCAAGTTTGCCTTTGTTATGGACTTTACTAGCACTGAAAACTATTAATGATTCAGAACAAATGTTCTGATTGGGCAAGCCACTCCACTTAACCATGATGCCAATGGTCTCCTGCCATATTGCACACTCAGAAAGTTGTACTTTATCAAGCACTACTTTCATTATCTCCAAGATGGCTCAATACTTTGTAGATTTCAGTCTCCAACTCACCACTACAGAGTGTGATCCTATCTTTTACTAGCACAGTAGATTTCAAGCTGTCTTCTCTCTTTTTCCCATAAATCCAGAAGTTACAATCTCTTAAAATATTGCACTGCCTTTTTCTTTTCATTTCTTTCTGTGTTCTGTGTAACTGCTTTGCATTCATTTTACGCAATTATTTTAAATAACTCCTAAGAGCCCTTTTGGTCATTGCAAAATCAATGATACATTTAGGAGACATTTTTAATAAATAATGTTATTGCCAATTAAATTCTATTGCTTTCTAACAAAAACATACTGTGATATTTTAAATAATGACCTTCATAACAGTGGGATGATAACAGAACTATTACATTTACTTTTCCACTATGTAAAATGCAATTTTATTTATTTACTGATAATCATTACACTCCAATTAAATGTATCAAATCTATGTATCAACAAAACATTAGATTGCAGCATGTTAATATTGTCTTCCTGCAATTAGCTCTATTACAATCCTAATTACTGTATCATTGACACGTGTATTGCTTGGTTTCTAGTTATAGTAGCATAGGAAGTGTTTCAACATATAAACTGATTATTTAATCAGTTCAACTTTTGTCCTTTTATCAAAATGTATCTCTTCTCATTTCAAAGTGTCACCTTCTACTTTCAGGTAAGAAGCCATATCACAATCATCAATCTATTGGCTCAACATTTCAATATTTTTCCATCATCTTTTGGTTCTGTCTTATAAGGAATTTGCACATTTGCACATTTTTTATATTGTATCTGTTTACAGAACATGGAGTGCTGCAATTATGCTTCACATGTCTTATTTACCTTACAGCTCTACTGAACCCTTGGCATATGCTACTGCATTAAAGCAGCCAAACACAGAGAATCATCAGAAGCATTTTTTACAGATTTAAAATCCTTTAATACACTTTATTCCCCACTCCCAAAAAGGTGACAGAGTGAATTGTCAAACTGCTTTAAAAATACTCTCCCAGCAGAAGGGCTTTTAGAGTCTGGCCTCTGTCCCCATGGTAGCACTAAATGTACAACTGTTTTAGAAGCTATAAAACACTTTGTTCTCCTATGCTTTTTCTTTAACTAGTAGTGAATTGTAGCAGCTGAAACCCTATGCACTACAAGAAATTATAAGTTTGTCTTTGCAGTCATAATTCATGTGTTATGTGTTCTGCACATATATGTCAATATCACCTCTCAAGCTTCACATCACATTCCTCTTGGGGTGAATTTCTTGACATTCACATCTTAAATGCATAACATAGAGGATTATGACCTGTCTCCCCAGGTTACTGGGGTACAGAAGAACTTAACAAAGGTGTAACAGTAGAAGAAATATGCATGGCTCTCACCAAGGCCCTTCATTTAGTGTCCCAAAGAAGATTTGTAGTAATAATTGAGAAGTTGGGGATAGGATCCAGCCTATTTCCAATGAGGGTACAATGTCAGGAATGAAGAAAGTGAATAGCCATGTAACACAGAGTTCATAACTATTTAATGAGCTCATTCCAGACACATCTAAGGGAGGAGATAATAGAACCAGCCTCTTTTGTGATGAAAAAAGTTAGAGGTAGAGGTGAAAGGAGAGGAAATAGTCTAAGTAAAGATCTGGAAAGGGAGACTAAACAAAAAAAGCTGCATTTGAGTTTCAGTGCAAAAAATGCAAAATAATGTGCCTGTGCTTTAGCAACCTTCATTTGAAGTACCAGTCATGGGAAGTAGAACTAATGGCAACAGAGAAGGTCAATGATCATGTAGTGTTGAACACCCATAGAGTTGACTGTCTGAAGTGGGGGAGGGGGGCAGTATCAGGATTCAACAAAATTCTGACGTTTATCCTTAAGGGATAGACTTCAAAAGAAAAGAGATATTGGTCACATTATAACAGACCACTGTAAGGTACACACTGAATACTGTGTGTAGTTCTGGAGGGCTAAAATCAGCATTGGCATTAGGATTCTGGAAAATTCCATAGACTGGTTAATAGAATGGAGATTGCAGGTCTTTTAGTTGAATGTTCAGAATATTAACATTGCTTTTTCTGGCTTGAAGAATTTGTGTGTGTAACGCTGTAGTACAGCAACATGTGTGAAATTATACTTTCCCAGCTGTTGGGCGATCTTAGAATTGATATATATATATATATATATATATATATATATATATATATATATATATATATATATATATATATATATATATATATATATATATGTATATAAGTTAAAGAGGATATGGGGGTTGCTTGTGGGCTTACAATTATTCATAAAATAAGTTTTAACATTTCTTTTCTTCAGATTTTGCATTTTGTTATTTTGAAATCGATATTTTTGGGGTGGAAGGTTTTTTTTTTTTTTAAAATGTTGATATATATAATCTAGAATGGCTTGATGGGGTGAAACAAAATTATATGACCAGAGATTAGAGCAGTTAAAGCTGTCCTAAACAGAAGCCAGAAGATATGGTGGAGTGAATACTGCTGCATAATGTCATGTCAATTTGATATGAGTGGGTTGCCCAAAAAAGAAAGGACAGAGCGTGAGGAATATTTTTATTGCTCTGCATCTGCAGATCTATAAACTCATAGATATTTCAAGGCCATCAAGTCTCATGACCATTTTTCTCATTCCAGAACCCTCCCTTATGCATCACCTCCTTTATCCAAGAGGGCCATACCAGTCAATCCAGGAGTAAATTTGTGGATAGAAATCTGACCATCTACTTTTTTGTTTAAAGGTGAATAGTGAATCATACTACTTAACATGCAGAGGAAGTTTATTTCAGATGTTTGCAGGCACTGAATTATAAATATTTCCCTCCTTCACTTTTTATTAATCTGTTGGTGAAGATTTCTGTCTTTAGCTTTAGCACTGGTGAGTTGTTTGGACTTGTGGAGAAATAGGATGCCCAGGAAATAGGGTCTCTAATTAGCTGCAAGTAAGACAGAGATTTCATCTCAAAAGTCTGTAAGCCACAATCACTGAATTAAGGGATAAAGCTTCCAGCTTCTTTTGGCAACTCAGTGACTTTAGATATGTGATCTTTTTTGGTAAGGAACCTTTGGAGTCTTTCTAATTGTTGACTATGTTTCGTGAGATACATCCCAAAATGGGGTGTTGTACTCAATAATTAGCTTAATGAATATTAAGTATAAGGGAATGACTCCCTCTTTAGTTCTTGATGATATTCCTATAGCAATTAGCTGGGATAAATAAATGGATTTCCTGACAACCACTCTTACATGATAGTATAAAGTGAGGGAGCTGTCAACCCAAGTGCCTAGGTCCCTAAATTAATTTTCATTTTGTAGAAGAGTGTACTCCAAACAGTATTATGAAAAGATTGGTTGTCTACCAAAAGTGATGGCACTACACTTTTCATCATTTTGTTGAGCCCATTTTATTAGACCAAAACTTCACTTAGGTGATTTCATTGTGGATAATTTTGGTATCTTAGCATAACTTAACATTAAACCCATGTTTGCCGTAATTTGCAAACATTGTTAGGGAGAGGTCTTTTCTCTCTGCTTGAAGATCATGGAAGTAAATACCAAAAAGGAAAAGTTTGAGCATCAAGTGCTGAGGGACACCACTGGTCATGTTCATGCTTTCTGATGAGCAAATGCAACTCAAATTGTGTGTGTCTATCTTCCTACTATTGAGAAATTATATTTTATAATGGGTCATTTCTCAAATAATGTTTCTCAGACATTATTTATTATACATGTGTGTGTATAGGTTTACTATCAGAATGCAGAGTGACAGTTAGGAAAACATGGGAATGTGAACGTTATTTAGCGGATTCCCATATTGCCAACCATCATGTCTGCAAGTTCCCTGTTCAGTGAATGCCACTCTGCATTTGCTCATTCATGAGTGATGTTTTATTGAGATTGCTGGACAGTGCAGATTGGGAGATTCATCCTTTTCTGCACTGTAGTGCAATCTCAGAGTTAGAATATATAAGTTTCAGGGGGTGTGGGGGGTGCAGCTGTCATCTTTTTAGAGCAAACAGTACACTGTAATTTCATGTAAATAAAACAAAAAGTCAACAGAGTCATACACATTTTGCATTACTGTTGAATTCTGCATTATAACCGATTTATATGCTGATTGTCACTTTTGTAAATCACAGAAGTGATAGGTTTACATTGTGAACTTTGACATTATAATAGTAAACCGTGTGTGTACATACATATATGTATGTGTGTGTGTGTGTGTGTTAAAAAAATATATATATCATGGAAGATTAAACAGTTGAGTAAGCCAGTCTAAAGTTGTAATTTATTATACAAAAAATGACATTAAATGCAGATTCTAACAAAAACTAAGTCTCACAGTTTAAACAAAAATACAACTGCATTTAATTCAGGTCTTATATTCAAGTCTTATTCATCTGGCAAATGTATCTGTAGATATACACCTACTCAGTTAGTGATTCCTTCTCTTTAGTTCTGTTAGTTACATCTATTCCCTGCTTTGAAACATTTTGGGCTGCAGCAACATATCTTCATATTGCAATGACATTTCTAATCTTTGCATCATAACATTTTCAGGCTGCAATATCATAGAGTATATGTCAGTTCCATTTACTGCTTCTGTCCTTATATGTTGCTCTGTCACAGCAGGCTACACTATTTTAGTGTAGAAGGTCTTCCCTTTTATAGCATATTTTCCTGCAGGCATCTTGGTCATAGGTGTATGCCAACATATCTCATTAAGTGGTATATTTTCTTCCTTTTGCCATGTCTGTAGCCACATGTCTGTACTTTTAGAACTAAATGAATACCTTGATCTCTATTGGATTTTTAATATCTAACGAACATGTCTGAAGCTCACATATCCCTTTTCTAAGTTAGATTGAAACACAACTGTAGGCTTCTTTACTTGCTGATCCTCCTCATCCTCTTCCCAACACTGATGCATGACCAATAAAACAACTGCCTTCTTCCCATTTGCCTTGTATTTCTTCAAAATGTGGAAATATTTCCATATTATCATGTTATGTTCTTAACTGAGAATGACAACAATAGCATGAACTACCTTTCCAAGCAGAACTTGTTTGTCTATCAGAGAAACTGCATGTTTCTTATTTACATGAATGCATTCTACTTCAAATGCTTTCTTGTTGATGACTTCCTTTTGATACATATACAGAGCCTTTAATGTAGCCATAATGATTGAGTCTACTAATCCTTCTAGCACAGTGTCATTAATTAAGACGTTGAACTTAAGTTCTGTTTTGACCATATTAGCGGTAAATGTATCACAGTTCACATGCTTAATATCATTAGTGCTATGCTTTTTGAAGATAATAGTTTCCAAAAATGTTAGATTTTGTACTAATGACAGTAATGTAACTATATAATCTTTTTTACCATTTAAAAGAGGATTTTGTTACCGACATTTAACACATTGTGTTACATGTCTAGACTGATCAGTTCTATACATATTTTCCTGAAATAACATTCTTTCAAGTAGAGGCACAACACTTTAAGAGTCTTTAGAGTCAGTCTGATGCATTCATTTTCTTAGGTTAGTATTTAAATATCATTCATTATGTGTTGCTTGCAATCAATTCCTTTTATTTATTTATTTTTTATTACGTAGATCCTTAGAATATAGCCTAAAGGAATTTTATTTTTTAAGCCAGAAACTTTTGAGCTTACCATTTTGTTATAAGAAAATGTCCAGCTATGAAACTTTGGTGCTTGTTTCTCACAGGTAACATAGGCTCTGGAAAGAATTGTCTTTTTTTTTACTTTGTCACTTTCCTTGTAATCAGTCCTTCCATGTCCATGAAAGTTCAAAACGGTTCTTCAGTTATGTGGACTGATGAGATTCTGGCCCTGTCAGTTCAGTATCATCTCATCTGGATGGCATACTGCATGATGCTGATAGGATATGTCTCAATGTTGGCCTCCAGTTAACTTGTTTTAATGGTGACAATGACATATCACTTCAGCTACATCCACTATGGTCTGCAGTAACTGTTCTGTCATAGTCATACACAGGTGTACTGAAAAAAATTACAATGCAACAAGACTCTCTCTTTGTGAAAATTGTACTCATCAAAAGTAGCAGATTTAGTCTCTTGACTTTGGCATTAATAACTTGTGCATAAATGCCCTGTGCAATATATCAGTGTGGAAGATTAAAGCTGCTGAGACCAGCAGCGTTACAAGAGTTACCATTTATTATACATAGAAAATTTTAAATGCAGGATCTTTCAACTAAAAACAAAGTCTTATATTTTATCCAAAAGCTAAGCAAGTGTAAATGTATACAGTTATTTATCTCTGTGACTTTCTTAACCAACTAAGTGAACCAGTGCAAAACCTGTTTCCAACAAAAACCTGGTCTGAGATGTAATAAAATGCTTCAAAACAGCATTTACAAAACAAATTTTCCAAGTTACAATTTAGATAATCATTTATATTCAGTTTAAATTGCAAACATTATTTTCAGCACAATATCTATTACAGTCATACTTTAAAATGAATGTTTATACAAATGACTCCATTTTGTACAAGGATAATATAATGCAGTTCAATATCTACAATAGTTGTACTTTTATGTGAATGTTATTTACACACCATTAGAATTTACACAAGGTGCTAGCACTATTTACTTACATTTTCACACTGGTTATGTAGTTATCGCTATGTATCATGATGCGTTCCTATTGTTTAACATACTGTAATTTTTATAGGACAGCTGATTCCCTATAACAATTTAATTTACATTTACTAGTCTTACATATTTTTAAGAGCTTTCAAAAATAGTTAGCTTGATACCTTTTTGTAGCTTGTTTAGTAGTATACTCCATCCTGGGTACTTCCGCGGTGGTGCAGAGGTAGCGTTGTTGCCTCATAGCAAGAGGTTTTCCCATTCGATTCTTGGCAGGAGTGCCTTGTGTGGAGTCTGCATGTCCTCCCTGTGGTTGGGGTGGGCATTTGAAAGACATGCGTAAATGGGTGTGCCTTCATTGAAGGTTGAACGTCGAGCTGGTACCTCAGCGTTCATGAAAATCTACTGCCAATCATTAGTGGACCAGAGGTCCCTGTGTCGACCCCTAACCAGGAAAAGCCAAAAGACAACAACAAGAACAGTATACTCCATGCTTGAAGATCTTTTTTTGACTGCCATGGTATTTGGGGGTCTTTGTAGCTGAAGGGTGCCTTGAATTGTTAACATATATGGATGACTTCTGAATAGTGACATGCTTTTTAAAGGTCCACAGTAGCTTTCATTAAATATCTTGAAGGTTAGTGTATTTAGTAAAACATTTGCTTGTGCATTTTTTAGTAACCATGTGATTTTCTGTAGAGTATCACATCAGTTTCCTATTGTATATGATAAATGAATGAATGAATCTGAACTTTTGATTCTCAATGGTTTGAGGGGTAGCAATATTTTGTGGGAAATTAGACAGATTAGTAGTTGACTAAAATTAAGATACAGAACGGAGACATTTTGATGATCAAGATTAAGTAGTAATTTTGCAGGAGATTCCATAGGATACTTATAGTTGTTTTAGAATTTTGTCAACATATAGTTCCACATATCTGCTGAAGGATAACTTGTTATCTAATGGAACCCCAGATACTCTTGTAGTTTAGCTTTGGGTATGGATATTCCTTCTCGATCTTTAATGATTAGAGGCTGAGCTTATGAGTCTCTTCTGACTTCCTAATGTCATGGCAACAGACTTTTGGGCATTGACTTTTAGATTATTGGAAGTCATCCAATTTCATGTCTGACAAAATTCACTTGGAACTGTTTATTTAATAAGCAAGATGACTCATCCATTGTTGGAAATGCAATATAACTTCATACATTGATATTTTGGAGATTGTATGGTACATTTCTTATCAATACAGAGAACAACAGTGGTCCCGGCAATGAACACTACTGGACTCCACTTATTGTACACTTTATCTCTGAGAAAGGATTGATTAGTAATACTACAAAAGTCATATATCAAGATAGATATGATGCATGCTGAATACAGTATTACAATGACTTTCTTGGACCCAGATGTCATACATTTGTTTATAAGTTGTACAACATAGAATGATTTTTTTACTACTGTAGACATATGATGGTCAAAGACTGTACTGCTGTCTATGTCTCTGACTACTGGGTCAATATGTAGGAATCTGTTAATATGATAGTTATCAGGGGTGGATGACTTCCCAAAAGATACTATTATGCATTTCTTGGCATTTAGTTTTAGTCCATGGCTCTGGCACCAGTTGTTTGCCTGTGCCAGCCCATCCTGGAGAACATTTGTGCCGGTGGGTGATCCAATGACAGCTCCTAATCTGCAGTCTTCTGCAAATTTAGTCAGACAGAGGCCTTTATCCAAGATTCAGTTAAAGATATTATTTGGGGTATAGGTGGATAACCACCGTTCCTGTTGTGCCCATGTTTTATTTAGGATTGTACACTAAGAGCAGTACTTTTAGTCTTGATGTTTCATGCAAGAAGTGAGTTATTGTTTGCAGTTTTTGAAGTAGAAAATGGACCTGACTTTAAAAGAATGGCTGCTGCATGCAGGTTTCCTATTAGAAGAATGAAGATGCATTCTTTCGAATGCATCTTGGTTGAAATGAAAAGCCGGAAATGGCAAAATATCGAAGCGGCTTTTAAGCAAATTCATTCCCTGGGAAAGAATTTGCTTGGTCGCATCATTACTTTGCCATTTTTGGCACTGTAGTGCAGGCTCGGAGTTGGTATATTTAAGTAGGGGGGGTGTGGGGGGTGAAGCTTCCCTAAGTGTTTTATTTTTTTGTTGGAACAGTGATTTTTTTTTCCCTAGGGGAAAAAAAAAATCGATGTTTTGACAGTCCAAAATTGTAAAGCTTTCCCTTACATAGGGTCAATTAATCACCATTCGCTTTTTTTAAGCACTCTGTGATCTAATATAGACCCTGCTTGTAGCATCATTAGTAGTATTCAAACTGGAATATCTTTATTTGTACCTTTAATGCCCATTTTTTGCATATTACAGTCACTAGATAATTAAGCAAACCCAGTCTCACCAATACAACTTAACAGAAACATTACTCATTTTTAAAAAAATCACAATATTTGCAATGAATTTGTATAACACTGCTATAGACATTTACAATGAGCTCTTTCATTAGCTACCTTAGCAACAGATAGGCTATAAAATCACAACATGATTTCTCAGCTTTCCTTCCTATTCCTAGAGGTGTTCCCCAACTCCTGAGTCTTGTTCCACTTCTGTTTAATATATTTATAAACAAGCCACACTTAGCAATCAAACAAGATGCCATCATGCAGTACATTGATGATTCCACCCTTTTCCGTACTGCAATAGGTCTTATAAAACTTTTGACATTTACCCAAGTATTTTATGTCAAATCAAAATTAACCAGTGCAAGCCTCCTCTTAAACCCCAAGAAAAACACATTTATGTTATAGTCACACCCAAACAATTGTTTTCTCCTTGGAACACTCTTTTAATATTACATCAACCAATAATATTAATATATCCCAGACAAAACTGCTAGGTGTAACTATAGATAGAAAACTGAAATTTGATCATCACAGACAACAAGTCATTAAAAAAGAACACCAGAAAATGGTACTTCTCTATAGATCAAACCGAAACCTAACTGATACAGCAACAGTCTGCCTTCTTACCACACTACTATATGTATTGGCCAGATTTACAAATTTGCAGGCCATACAGCAAACAAACCTAGAGGGTTGTTACAGCAAAGTAGCAAAATTTACTACAAATCTCTTATATATGACTCACTGCCATCTTGCCTTAAAACAACTACAATGGTTAGAAATACCATAACACCTAATCTACACCAAACTAGTCACAGTCAATAATTTTCCCTACAACCCCAATACTTACCCTGTCTAGGAAAGCACCCTTCAGCACTATTCAAACAGAGTTATGATCCAAAAAAAAAATATATATATATATATATATATATATATATATATATAAACTTCTTCTGGCCACTACAAAATCAAACAATACTGCAGGAGATTTCCTGTATTCCGGTTGGGTCTATATTAGAACAATGAAAACTGTAAATATCAAACCACCAAAAGGCCAAAAATGCCAAACCTTGAGATGCTTTTTGTAAGATTGCAGTACAGTGATGATCGGAATATTTGCCCTTTCCTCACTGTAGTGTGATCTTGGAGTTGGTATATATATTTAGCAGGGTGGGGCACAATACCCCCACAACAGCAAGTTTGAGGTCCAGCATTTTCATCCTTTAGGTTGTATAGACCCATTCTGGTTATGCCATCAAATTATGAAACAAGTTACCACTAAAGCAAACAGGTAAAAAGGCTTCAAACCTAAGTTAAAACATCTGACTAGCTTCTGGCCATTTGTATCCACCTCACAAGGATATTGTGGAATCTGCAAGTCACTACCATGTCTTTAAAATTTGATCTTTGACACATTGAGCCTAAACCACAAGTTACTCGCACAGCTGTACTTTCTCACATCCATTTATCCACAAATTTCTCCTTTTTTCCTAAAATGTCCTTAAATTCTCACTTTTCCTTCATATTTCTTTCCACAATCTATTTCAACTTACCCACCATCTTTTCTATTTCCCCTTACTCTATCTCCTTTTCTTGCAACTGTAAGATCAAGTTAAATTATTTTACTGTCAAAGATCTTTATAGTCATAGGCCATTGAAAAAACCTACCATGTCTGCATAATATGCTTGAGCCAAGAAAAAGAGTTTTGCTAAAACCCTAATAACACTGCTGCCTATGTAGTAGTGTTCACAGAAACCCTATACAAGAATATTAATTGCAACATCGAGGTAGCTGTACCCATCAGAAAGATGTATAGAACTAACTCAAAAAACAAGCTACCCTGGTGAAATTACAATGCCAATAGGCTGTATAACAGAAGGAAATCATGGCAAAAATTAGAAGGTGCAGAACCCTGCAGGATAAAAGAACTCTCACTAAACAAACAACTCCGAGGACAAATAAAATCTTCCAAAGCCAAATTTGAGGTAAATTTGGCCTCCCTGTCAAAGGCAACTGCAAGGCATTCTTTAGCTATGTCTGCAAACTCAAAGGCAATACACAAGTGAAGAGCTCATAGTAAGTGGAGCCATCTATACTAAGCCAGAAGATATAGCAAACCTACTGGCCAACAAATTAAGCTCCAACTTTACCCCTCTCTTGTCATCAACCTTCCCTCTGGAAATACTATCAAATATAACTCCCCCTGCTATCACTAGGGAACAGGTCCTTAATGCTCTCTCTAAGGCCAAGAACACTGCATCAATTGGCCCAGACAATATCACAGGATGTCACCTAAATATTATGAAACATGATGTATCATGCCCTCTGGAATTGCTATTTAACTCTAGCCTCTAAACAGGATTCATGCCTTATGAATGGAGAACAGCAACAGCCATCCCTCTGCACAAAGGTGGGCCACCTACAGACCCTGGGACCCATAAGACTCACTAGTCCCATAAGCAAAGCCATGGAAAGAATTATCATGGAAATGATCAATAATGGCATAGGAAGCATCCATACACTGGACCCAACCCAATCTGGTTTCATCAAATGCAGGTCATGCCTAGTCAACCTGGTGGACTTCTTTGAGAAGGTCACCAAAGCAAAGGATGAGGGAAAAATGGTTCAAACTGCCTACCTTGACCTGGACATCCCCCACTCAGACATTGTTGACAACTTAAGAGGTTAGGTACAAACCTTTATGTCAGTAGGTGGATAGCCATCAGGCTCACAGACAGGACCCAGGAAGTTAGAAGTGCAGAATCAACCTGTACAAAAAGGCTAAACACAAGCAGACTCCACCAGGGATGAGTCCTCAGACCACTCCTTTTTGGCATTTACTTCTCTGAAGTCAAGGCCAACATCAATGGCCTCTGGCTGACTAAATTTGCAGAGGACTGCAAATTGGGAGCTGCCATCGAATCATCCACTGACACAAATATTCTCCAGGAAGGGCTGACACAGAGAAACATCTGATACCAGAGCATGGACAAGAACTAAATGCCATGAAATGCATAATGGTATCCTTCAGGAAGCCATCTGCCTCCGGTAACTTTCATGTTGACAACACACCCCTCCCTATGTGTTGACCCAGTAGTGGGGACACACAGACAGTAATTTAGCATTTGAACATCATGTGTCTACAGTAGTGAGGAACATACCTCTCAACCTCTTAGCACAAGAGATCTGGACAAAGCCAAAAAGAGTGGGGGGACAAACGCCCCAAATAGGGACAGATTTTAAATATTAATCTTTCTGAATGATATGAATTCTGGAATTCAAATGTCTGTCATTAATAACTGGTATCAATACTGGGTGATTGGCCAGAAACCACAAACTTTATGAGGAACAGATCAAAAATATCAATCAAAAAAGCTGGGCATTCTGTGAAAATCTGTACAGCTGAGAGGTATGGTAAGGAAATTATTCTATACTGTGCAACTTATAAACAAAGGCCAAGTCAGAGGAAGTCATGGCTCCACTGTATTGGACATTCATCAGACCTATCAGAGTACAATGCCCCCTTTGGTATGTACCTAACTAGGCTTATCCAACAACTGGAATGTCCACAGAGGTTTCTCACCAAAAGAATAGAGGGCATAAGTAACATGTCCCATGCAGACTACCCCAAGGTCGCTATCCATGTATTCTGTCTTGTACAGGCTGTTGAGGGGAGATCTATGCCTGGCATACAAGGCGTTGGCAGACCCCACTTTGATGGGCATCTTGCAGATCTGCAAAACAAACAGCCCCAGAATTATCCATTCTAAAGACTTAAACCTTGCCTGTTACATAAATAGAACCTGCTGAAAAGACAGGTATATATCACAGAGACTACCCCCTCTCTGAACAGGCTCCCCATCCATGTGAAGCAGAGTTCTTATTAACCCAATTCAAGTGCAACTTGGACAATTGGATGGAGAACAGGAAATTTATCCCTGGTGTGACACCTACATTTCTAATGAACACAGGCAGCCTGTAAATGGTTCATCTCCCAGGCCCCTGCTTGTAAAGGTTTCATTTACCAAACCCCTGGTTACTTATCAATGGTACCAGAACTTGTCAGAGATTTGGGATCCATGGCTAGGCTTAAAAATGCCCTTGTGGTCATTTGCCTAGTAAACATCTAGGAACCTGCGTATATCTTTTGGAGGCAAAATGTGAACAAGAACATTTTAGTTTTAGACCAATAGGTTTTACTCTTGCACTGCTATGAAATGTGTTTCTTCTGTAATGAAAATATATCCAAGGACTGATATAATTTTCAAATAATTTATAACCCTTCACTGGGCTCTTGGAAGTATTATGCTGAGACAAATAGCTTTTAGAGTATGTGGCATGAATTTAAGATGTTCGGCAAGCTCAATAAAGGGATATTCAGGTGGATAGATATGTTTATCACTTGTGGTTTCAATATCAATTGCAACTCATCATGCTGACCACCCTACTGGTTATTCTAACCATCTGACATGTATCAAATGCCCATTGTTTATGATTTTTAAACTTCTATAACATAGGCAGAAGAAGTCACCATGTTGTTTAAACAACTGAATGATAAATTAATAAAGCAATAACTCTGTTAACAAGTATGGATCAAGTCAACAATAAAGGATACAGAACACACATTAGGAAATGTTTTTCCCTAGTTAAGAACACTTACATAATGCTTACTGGATCCAGCTTAGTATGGTAAGGAAATCATAGCACTCAGGAAGTTCCAGGCCATAAAATTAAATAGAATATTAAATATTCATGGAATGAAGACAATCTGCACTGCGTCTGCCAAAATGTTTTGTAGCAGAATAGTCTGGGAGTGACTTCTTGCCCATACTATACGTTATACTGGTATAGAATATCTTGCCAGAGGTAAGAGGGATGGTGTATTATACCAGAAATAAAATACATTTCTACTGTATGTCCAAGCCATTTCAGTCTTCTATTGCTATACAAATGTGTGAAAAATGACAAATGAAAACCTATCCTGGTCATGCATTTTTAGTTTACAGTTTGGGATTTGGGATTGTGGGACAGTGTTAGAGTACCACAAAGCATTGTTTTGGTACATACTGACCTTTTTAATATGGACATGAGAGGTTAGCCTACTACTGATTAACAGTAAGCAGCTTATCAAAAAGTGGCAAACCTGGCAGCCATACCTCTCAACCTCTTAGAGCAAGAAATCTGGACAAAGCTGTAAATAAAAGTGGAAAAGAGGCTCCAAAAGGTACATTTTTTTTAGAACAGGGTTTTCCATTAGCATGAATTTTCTGAAGTGTATGAAGCCTGAAACTTAAATGTCTATTATTTTCTAACTTCAGTCTTTATTGATTTGCTAGAAAAACACAATTTTGTGAAAAATGGACAAAAAATACAAGGCAAAAATCTAGACATTCTGCAAAAAATTGTACAGTTGAAAGGTATGCTGGCAGCTCTCATAATATATATTTAACTGGCTGATTTGTTTCACTGGTTGAGTGAATACTTAAATGTTAAGAATAAGCAAATTATACATTAATAGAATTGGAGTAAAAGTGTCAGAACACAAGATTAAATAATGGTTAAAACATCTTAAACGCATAGCAAAAACAAAACCTCTAAGAAGCCTTTTAAACTGTAAATTGTATACTTCCATGGAAGAAAAAACGCTTCTTGTAAATCTGATAACTCATTCATAAGACAAGATGAACTTAAGGGAAAAAAAAGCATTTATGATTGTGTTGTTTTATATTGACTGAATATCAGAACAGTTAAACTTTATGAACAGTTTATCATGAACATCTGTTCTGTTAGCTGCTTTGCAAAATCCACTAATTTCCATTGCAAACACGGATTAGTCTGTCCAGTTATTGCATGGTGCAAAACTGCCAGATGGCTGCTAGTTCTATGGTGCACAAGGGTGAGGCAGAGTAATCAGATGATGCTGGATCACCCATCCCTGTAATGTACTCATATCAGCAGGGAAACTGACAGTTTTGAATGCAGCAGCCTACCAAACAGTACATTAGTGTTATATCTAAGCTTTTTGCATGTGTGTGTATGTCTGTCTGCGCCTGTTTCTGTATGTGTCCATATGTTTCAAGCCAAAAACCAAAGTCCCTGTTTTGGCAAAGTACCCCCAGCCATCAAGTGGAGCAGTAACAGGAAGCTTACACTTGGCATGCAGAAAGATGGCTCTGAATAGAACTGGCTTCTACCCCACACAATCACTGCTGCCTCAGAAAATAAGGGCTTTGTGAATGTAGATTTCCACTTCAAAAGAATTGTATCCCCTTACATTGCGATTTATGGTATTTCATTCTGTGACAGAGACGTATCTACCTGAAGATGATTCTGTTAGTCTCTCAAAAGAGAAGATAACATAACTAACAATAAGTTGCAATAATGTATAGTGTGAACTGTAATTTTACTTAAATCTTAATAGCCAGCTTTTGACAGACTTCATTTATTTGCATGTCATGTTGTAGATTAAAGCAGTAATTTCCTGGTATCTACACCATTATACAGTTAATCTAGAAATTCAACTAGATCTACAAAAGAGGAAAGACAGCAACATCACTGTTATTCTGGTGGCTGTTTCAATGGACAGGCTCCATTTGTAGGATAACACCTGATGGGCTGAAAACGAAATTGTTAAGATTAAATATATAATGATGCCTCCTTTACTACCTCATTAGAATGTTAGGTATTGTTTAGAAAAGACAACTGAAGAACCATATCTTACTTTACAAGAGTGTCAATAAAACAATCTTTTGCATTTGGAGTACACTTTGTGTAGCATCATTAATAAGTTACTGTTACCAACTGGTTGGGCACTAAACTCTAAGGCTTGAAGTATAAAATAGTGTACATTGCACCTGTGAAGCATAACACTAAAAAGGCAATTTCCATCATTTTATATTTTCTGTTTTGGAAAAAAGACTAGAAGAGGTGGTGATATAGTACAATTTACTGTGCTACCAGAACAGTGATAGAGTAGAGTGTTCTTTTAAATTCTTTTTTTTTTTTTTTTTTTTTTTTTTAATTTTTTTTTTTATTTTATAATATATATACATGTACAATGAATAACAAAAACAACAAAAAAAAACTATTACTAAGTTTGAATGACCCATTTAGTTTAAAACCTGGTTCAAAGTTTAAATTTCCAAGACCCTGACTTATGTTTTAATCGTGTTATATCATAACACTTTACCTCAAATGCTGTTATACATGGCATTTTTGTAAATATTTGATTAAATTCATTTTAGCATGAAGGCCTGTATGACTTCTAATAAGGTTAATTCTACTTAATTCCTGTATGGTTCCTATTTTTAGAGTGCATAAGGCATGGCTGAAAGAAATTGAGAACCCTAGGGCATTGCCAAAGTATTGCCTTCTGCCCAGCTACAACAGAACCTCCAGTAAATCATGTTAAGACCATTCCTAAAGTCTGACAGTGGTGTCATAGCACATAACACCTCTTAAACATGGTTGTTACAGGACATGACTTATCACACTCGCCACATGGTAATAGCTAAAAACAGTCTAATATGAACCTGCCACACACTGAAAGATATATATGCACCCAAGTGACAAGGCGAACTCAGAAAAGTATTACACTTCCATTGAGCCATACATTTTAACTACAATGTACCAAGTCACCCCCACCATCTCAAAAAGCTTACTGCTGTGAGGCAGAATTTAGCTTGTTTTAAAGTGTTGCTAAAAGAACTCACTCACAAATGGCAGAGTACTTGTTAAACAGCTTAAAAAGTATGTGGTAATGTATAATCAGTTGTCATGAGTATAATTAGAGAATAAAATAGATGACATTAAACTGTAGTTAGCAGTACTCTTTTGGTGTGTCTGCATACTCTGGTCATCCATTATAGTTATTCTGAGTCACTGCTCATGGACATTTGGAATAATGTGAAGGTATAAACCTTGACATCCTTCTAATCACTTCATCTTTTCTGATGGCTATTCAATAGGCCTCCAGAGAAAAAAATGGCAGTATGTTTTCCTAGCCTCTTCTGTACAAGGGGTACACGACAGAGAGCAAGTACAGCTATAAACACTTAATCAGTTTCTGAATGGTCATAAACAGAATTCTCAAATGCAGTTTCCTTTTCTGTTTCCAAAAGAATAAGAGTCTCAGTCCCAAATGATAATCATCCAACGAAAGGTCATTTGATCACTGACCTGGCCTGTTATATTGTGAGGTAGTGCCAGGTTTAAAACTTGGATTTTTTTCAGTATTTTAAGACTGTGCTGAGAAATGTTACACACTTTCAAGGACCACTGTACAGAAGAAAAGTATGCCACAATTTCCAACTAATGTGTCATTTATTTAGTTACTTATCCTTTTTTGACCGGGTTTGTCCTACTAGGCTAGTACACTGTTTTCATGGGAGGCCATGGTGGTATTTATACTACTAGGGGAAAATGTGGCCAGGGCACTGGAACACTGCCTACTCTTTCTGGTAGGTACCTAGAAATCTTTTGCATCCACCTGAGCTAACACCAGCTCAGGCAGATGGGGCTTCAGCTTAATATCGAATCCAAAGGATGACACACTCAAGAGTACAGCACCCCACTAATGTTGTACTGCAGTGTCAGCAATCCATCTACCTAGAGTGGGAATAGAACTCAGTCTTCAACACCAAAGGCAAGAGTGCAAAAACAGCCTAAATGTATTTATTTTTTCATTGCCAGCTCATCTGACTGAGCCACAGCCCAATTTTGGAGGTGGTCAAGGAGGAAAACTCCACATACGCAATTACTGTATATTTAGATTTTACTGTAGAATTACAGTGCAATCAAGATATAATAGAATCTAGAAAGTACATACATTTCAATCATTCATTCTAATAGATATTCAATTAATGCATTCCCATGTGTTTTAATAGGACAAGGAGGGAGTGTTGCTGGTGTTAGTCATGATAGAAAGTGGGGTGTAGCTATAGAAAGCTTGAAATCAGTAAACAAAACAAGTTTTGAAAGGCTAACACAGGAGGGGGGGGGTCTGTTTAAAAACTGAAAGGTAGAATAACTAAGACTATATTGTAAGACTACAAGAAGAAAGGGAGCTAAAAAGTTGAATATCGAAAAGGGCAGAGTAGCATCTAAACCAAATAAAGGAATATCTAAAAATATAATTGTTAGTATAGTATAATGGTATATTGTCACTTGAATGAAGCATTGTTTTGCAAGGCAATACTCCATTATGAACAAGTTGAAATTTAAGTGTGCACTGTGGAGTTTAACTGCTTAACATCGTGTAACAGGTGAAATGAGCAAAAGATGAAATGCCCAGAATAACAGATGCAGTGCTAACATAGTTTCCCTGTGTTTTAAATGCAAACATAAGTATGATTTTTAAAAAAAAAAACAAATCTTCAGAGTCTCATCATTGGCATACTTTTGGGGATAACAGGTCATCATATTAGTTAAATCGATGCACTAGTGAAATAGTTATCTTAAAGAAACCAGAATGACATCCAAAAGAACTGGAAGTGAGCATTATTCTATATGTTAGCACGAGGCCTCATTTCTTCTCATACAGTAACAGTCCTTTGGTTGCTAAACATTGGACTGTTAATATGCAAGGTAAAAATAATACCAGCAGTGCACTTACAGTCTATGTATTTAGACTGCAGTCTGTCACCATTTGAAAAAAAAATACCATACAAAGCAAAATCTTTGTCCCAGTCCCCTTCAACACAACACACTGAATGACATTTGACGACCTTTATTAAAACTTCCATAACATAGCTTTGATCACCAAAATTAATTATAACAACAAGACACAATATAGTTGGTTCTAAACACAGCATAAACATCCCCGTAATATCAGGGCAGCGTACCTACTCATCCTGCCCAGTAAGCAGCATCCATACCTTTACTTGCTTACATTACTTATGAAGCAGCATCCAAGACTCACTTCATATCCCATTTTCCCAGTAAGCAGCGTCCATACCTGAACTAGCTTACTTTCCTTATGAAGCAGTGTCCCATCTCACTTCATACACCATTCATTGAATTACCTTCCACCTAATAAGCAGCATCCTTACCTCAGCTCGCTTATCTATTCAGCAAACTTCCTCCAGCTGCTCATTTTCCTTTTCCCAAATACTTGAAATGAACCCAGACACCAGACAGAGAGGGAACAGAAGAGGGCAAGCCTGTCCCTCTTCTCTGCCTAACTTGACTGATAAAATGATCCCAATCCCTACCAATCCACCAACAAAAAAGGGAGGGTGGGTGGGTAGCAAGTTCACGCCAAAATGTGATTGCCTACCCAGCTACATTTGTCTAAACCCCTTAAGCCCCTCCCTGCCTTTATCTCATTTCCTCCCAATCATCCCTCCCTCCATTTAACCCTTTCACCTCCCCAAACCAACTAACTCTCTAATATATCACCCCAACCCCTCTTGAAGATGTTCCAGGGCAACTTGGTTTGTTACCAAACCTCAATTGTCCCGGTCCCTTTCAATAAACACACCGAATGACATTTGACGACCTTTATTAAAACTTCCATAACATAGCTTTGATCACCAAAATTATTAATTACAACAAGACACAATACAGTTGGTTTTAAACACTGCATAAACATTCTCATAATGTTAATCTGGACTGCGTACCTACTCATCCTGCCCAGTAAGCAGCATCCACACCTTTGCTCACTTACTCGACTTATGAAGCAGCATCCAAGACTCACTTTATATCCCATTTACCCAGTAATCAGCATCCATACCTGTACTCACTTTCCTTATGAAGCAGCATCCCATCTCACTTCATACACCATTCATTGAATTACTTTCCACCAAATACGCAGCATCCTTACCTCAGCCTGCTTATCTATTCAGCAAACTTCCTTCAGCTGCTCATTTTCCTTTCCCCAAATCCTTGAAATGAACCCAGACACCAGAGAGGGAACAGAAGAGGGCAAACCTAACCCTCTTCCCTGCCAACCTGAACAGGTTGTCCTCCTTTCTACCCCAAATTTTAAACCAACTACCTTCCATAAAGGGAAGTGTTAAGCCACACATCATTTGGTGTACCCATCATCTGTAAGTACCTTAGAGCCCCAAGTAATCACCAAATTGATTTTCCCTTCTTAGTGAATCAGCTGCCTAGTAATCGGACAGTCATACCCACTATTCCAAAAGCAAGAAAATTTGTAATCCTAAAACCACCCAATTACTAACCTCAAAACTACTTCAAAACTTTAATGACCTAACACTAAGAGCTAGAAAAACAGAACCCCATCACCTAGTTCCTAAACTCCCTATCCCAGCAATGAAGTACTCTACATGCCCGGCCTTAAACCCCCACACTTCACTCAGTACCAAATGGCAATCAGGCCATTGTCCAAAATTTGTAAACATAACGCTGTCCCCCGAAAAATACAAAAATCACATCTAAATCCCTTGACCAACTGGAATGTCCTGCCCTATGTACAAACCTGAACCAAATAGCACAACCACCTGTGCACCAGTCTCCTACCCACACAATTTGACCAAGCACTCTGCACCACCTACTTGAATTATAAACTACCCCCAAATTCCTGCAGCAAGCATCTGGTCCTACTAAATCAGCCTGACAACCAGAAACCATATCATAGTCATATCAACCCCAAGAATAGGCTCTATTCCCTCAGAGTTCTCCCAACTAAAAGTATGATGCCTGCTAAATTGAAAAAACACACCAAAATCCCATAGTCCTTGGATTTCTCCTTTAAAGCTTTCCTCTCAATTTGCCCTCTGTCCTTCAATAATGAACTCAACTCTAAACATCTGGTAGAGGACATCAAACCATGCCTTGCTTACTTAACAGTAATCCGAATGTGTAGCCTTTGCTTGCCACTCCAGCCAACAGCATGCATCACCTTCAGGTCACCGACTGATGCGTCTCTCTACACCTTTTGATAACCGCACTACCCATCATTCTGGCTGGTCAATATACACTGATTCCTCATTGAGCTGTAAAAGTAAGGAAACTGTTAATACCCTGCCATAAACCACAATATCTTAATCTTAAATGTTAGCAAGAGGACCCACCACCATCTTCCTTCAACCTGTCCGAAGTATGAGTAAGTCTACTCCTCACATAATACCCAAAGGCTTAAGTGTCATATATGACATTAATAAACTGCTAAGGAGACAAATTATCTCCCAGAGACTGCCCCATCTTTGAAACATAGTATGTTGTTGTCCACTCCAAACACAATCTTGATGAGTGGGTGGGTAACCACAAATCCGTCCCAGGCATCTTCACTGTCACAAATCCCAAAGGGAATAGCTAACTTTGACTAACCACACACCTTCCTAAATCCTATGGGTGACATCCCCTTCCCCAGAATCACCCTGTCATAGAAGATCAAAAAGAAATGAGTGAGGAAGGGCCTAAAACAGAGCCCTATGAGACCGTGACTACCCAAGGATCACGTCTGTCCAGTTGTTGCATGATACTTACCATGTCCCATTTGTCAGCCATGCAGCTACCTATCTTAGAGAGTACCTCAACCTAGGTGTGCTAATTTTACTGAACAGTGTTGTGTATGACCCTGGCAAATACTGAAGTGAAATCCATATACATCACCTCACAGCACAATTTTCCAGTCATAGCTATTATATTGCTATAGAACTTCATGTTACATGTGGTAAAAGATCCATTTCCAACATATGCCTGCTAAAGTTTTTTGTATCCCCCCCAATTACCATGTATTCCAGTGCAAATATCAAATATTAAGGAAGTAGCATCCAATGACGTTTAATGAACAAAATGCTTTGTTCTAGCACTGAGCATACCTTATCACTGTGTAACCGCCCATAAATCAATAGAGGTTAAAGAGTCAGTAGCATAACAGGGTTTGCATTGACCTGCATTGACCTGAATGCTCTACGAGACATGCATTCTGAAACTCTAATGTCTGTCCTTTTCTAACTTCACTCTGCAATGGTTTGCCACCACCTGCTATAAAACCCGTGTATAAAGACTGACCCAATATGAGCCAAATCTGTGCATTCTGCAAGATCTGTACAGTTACGAAAATAACTGCCATTATTTAGCGAGTATAATACACCACCATACCTCCAAGAGTCACCAGTGTTAAGAGGGGGAAAGAGGCACAGCGCCAAATCCTTGGATCAAAATCGGGGACATCCCTGGAGGTGTAAACCATGAGGCAATCCCAACACCTCCTTACCCGGACCACGTACCAACCCAACTGAATGTAGAAATCAAAGCCGCTGCAAAGGCATGAATCCATCTAAAGACTGAATCAAGGGCACTGGAACAACAAGGATTGAGCAAGAACACAATATGCCAGTGAGGACTTTGCATGAGGGTCTAATGAAGTGCTCTCCTCCTTAACTAGTCAGGCCAGTTAAAGGCATGTACTGAATAATACAGACCTTCCCATGGAAATACATGTAAATATTCTAACAGATCCAATATTTGTTAGACTAGTGAAATAACTCTAAATGAGTAATGCAGTGTAAGTTCTTTACCTCAGAAGAAACCCTCTGTAACCCATTACGAAAAAATACGTCAGACTTACCCAAAATCTGCTCATGCAAGCCCACCAACAGCCATCATACTGTACACCTATGAAATTGCTCATCTCTACGCTCAACAAGCAATCTACGCGGGTGACAAAGAATGAATTACCACTTGGGCAGTGTTATACAATTTGAATCTTATACAAGAAATAACATACTACTGCTGTAATGCAGGTACTCTGATAACTCTTCACCTCCTAGCAGCAACCCAGTTTGCTTTTGAATCTAACCAAATGTTATAATTTACCATTACACTGCCTCTCTGGACCACAAGTTGCGAACAGTCACTTCCATAACAGTAAATCTCCCAGCAGACAGCACTTTAATAGTAAAGCTTCCCTCCTTCAGTCTGTTTTTTTCTTTAGAGTGCTGCAGAATTTATTATTATGTTAAAAAAAATGCAAAATGAGCTAGGCTGATGACAAGTCCCCCAACAGATCACATCAAACTATATTCCTCTTCTGTGGTAAACCGGCCAGCAAAAGCCATATTCCCATCGCCCCCCCCATACATACCAGTCTACTGCTTGTAACGGTCCTTTAACAAGAGAGCATGAGCACAACCCCTAAGCTCGGGACTTCCACAAGTCACTAAAAGGCCCATGCCAGCCACAATTAACCCCAACTGAAATTGGCACCAACTGAACCCAGCTAGCAGTGACCAAAAATCACAAACAATACATTTTACCGTATCAAGCATCCAGTGCATGCTAATGTAGCCCCCCCCCCCCCACCACCACCACCACAGACAAGACACCTGCCCATAGCTGCAAAACCATCAAAACTTAGTCTCAATTACAATACTGGAAGGTCCCTTACTATACACCCTCGGCAAATGAAAACTCCTTCAGTCCAATACTAGGCAATTGTCAACTAGGTATGGCTCACGTTTCAGGCAATTGTCATTGGATGCATTCATTTGCCAGCCTCCTGTGTATTTATGTTAGATATGAGTTAAATATTCTATCATATAACATAATCACCCTGATTTTAAAGCAGTGGGAATTTTGTACAGTGCGTGTGTGTATAAGTGCTTCATTGGTCTAACTGTACTGCTAGACTAATGAAGCACTTGCACACATACGCACACTGTACAAAGTTCCCACTGCTTTAAATCAGGTTGAATATGCATATTATCTTTTGTCTGCAATTTTTTTTTTTTTTTTTTGTTACATAGCGGTATTATTCTTGTGTAGTTTTTTTTTTTTTTGTTTTGTTAAAGTTTATGTTTTAACTTCAAACTGAGACTTAAGCAAGTGCTTTGTTGGTATTCACTGACCAGATTAAACAATAATGCATTCCAGAAGCAATCAATAGCATTTTGGTGCAGAAGACTGTGGAGCAATCGATAGCATTTTGGTGCAGAAGACTGTGGACATATACTACCACAAGGTAAATGGGATGCATCCGCACAATACTTCCAACCCCACCCCTCGCAGCCATCAATGCCGCACCGCACCTGTGTGGCAATCAACCATTGCGTGACAATCTCCAGCCCGTGAAACTTACCTCCTCCTGGATGCCAACAACTGCCCAAATGCAGCAGGGCCGGTCACCTCAAAGTACCCACAATTTAATTTTGTCAAATGAATCCAACAAGAATTCCCTTCCATTACCGTTTCAACCAAGTTTCCCTCTAGACCACTTCCCCATGCCAAGATGGTGTACAAGAAACACATGGACACACCACACCCATTCTGCCTCTTTGAAAATGAGCAAACATGCATCTCCCAGGGATATCAGCCGAGTAGGGTTACCACCTGTCCCACTTTGCGAGGGACAGTCCATCTTTGGGCAGTTGTGTCCTGACAAAAAATTGTAAAAATGGCAAATGTCCTGAGATTTTAAAACAAAATTATTTCCTATATTTTATGTAATAGTTGCATAAAACAGTTATTCTGTAACTAAATTACCTAAATGTTATAAGAAACAGAATAAGCAACTAAAATGCTATAAGAATAAGCTTTCATTTAAGCAAAAAAGTTAAGTTCTATCCTTTGTACTGACCGTGGGTATGTGTCGGCCCGTAACATCTGATGTTTTTACCAAAAATGTCCCACTTTGGCCATTTGAAAAGGTGGCAACCCTACAGCCGAGCCAAAATTACACTTCAACCATACCACTCCCCACACAACAAGTTACACGCCACAACCTTGACAAAGTAGAACCCTGCAAACCTCAACGCCGGCAAGTGAACACCCTCAAACTGATCAAGCTAGTGTCCCCTCCAACACTACGCATGCCCAATTACATTTGTTAACAAAGACCTCTAAAGGCCGCAAGAAGCTACTTGCTGGTTACCCTAAGCCACCGGCACAGGAACTCACCTTGCCTTCACTGCTATGGCTTCTACCACCAAAATTACTACTCAAAAACCCGCAAAAAGCCTCTCACAGCCCCAGCTACGAGAAATAAGAGAAATCAGCCATGGCCCCACTAGAAACAACAATACTTACAAAAATTGGGGGATACAAAGGAGAGCATGCCATGGACACTAAACTGAATAGGATGAACTAAGTCGCATGATCCCCAGCGAGCTTTTTTTTTTAACGAAGCTTGTTGCACCACTCCAATCAATCTGGAGACAAAAGAAAGCCGATAAATGATCCACAAGCTCTACCTCATCACCTATCTTCCTCCGCCATCCCAGTGGCAAGTACTCCACCTTGCATGCACAACAATTAACTGAGCCTCACAACCAATGAAACTTTCTAACTGTGAGAACATCACACCACCCTAACTGGCCACAACACTATACCATAATCACAAGAGAAAAAAAAAAATCCCCAACAGCTGCGGCCAGAAGAAACCCTTCCCTAAACAACATAGCAGCCGGCAAGCAAGCCAGTCCTCTAGCCAACACCAGCTGTACACCTTCCATACCAGAAACCCCTGGCTTGTATAAAATCCAACCCATACAAAACTTAAAGCCTTATTCCTTTACTGCATCACAAAGGATTCTATAGTACATACATTACCCCTCCATACATACTAGCCTTACTCATAGGCCTACCATCTGAACCATATCAAGGGTCATCCTGGACGTAACTTGCCCTGTAGCAAACAAGTTCACGCCAAAATATGATTGTCTACTCAGCTACACTTATCTAAACCCCTTAAGCCCCTCCCCACCCTTATCTCATTTCCTTCCAATCATCCCTCCCTTCGTTTAACCCTTTTACCTGCCCAAACCACCTAACACTCTAATATATCACCCTAACCTCTCTTGAAGATGTCCCAGGACAACTTGGTTTGTTATCAAATCTCATTTATCTTCAAAAGCATCTTCTATTATTTAAATAAATGTATATGAAACAAACTGGTAGACCACGAAACAAATGTTTTAGCATTTATCATTATAAACTGCTCAGTTCAGATTATTTTTTATGATGACTGGTGCTGGTAAGGGTTACAATATCAAGTAACACTTATTGAATCTGACAGGATAGCAGGTAATGATCACAGTCAAGCAACAGAGGTATATGCAATTAGAACACGGTTACTTGGGAGGGAGTAGTCTGTGACAGGAAGAGAAGTTATATCTCATTGATCACAGTTAAACAATTTTTAATTATAGCTTCCCTGGTAGTGCACATGTATGAAAGAAACAAACTGAAGCTGTTGTGGCTATTATTTCACTTGATCACACAGACAAATATATATTTTGGGGGAAGGTAAATATGACAGAAACAAACATTACATTTACTTAGTCACCATTAGGTGACAACTAATATGGCTTTTCAGAGTCAGGCAGTGGGCATACATAAAAGGAACAAACTGGGAATACATTATTGTATCCAAAAATCTGTGTGCTAGTCAGATAATGGTGTAAAAACTGTCTCTAGATGATTTTATTTTGTTTACTAATGTCACCAAAAATAGGCATGGATATTTGCTAGTGACAGATGCATTGAGGAGCCAGCCTACTACGACCTATGCCAGAGACCCACGATAATGGTAGGAGGGATGTGTGTACCCCTATTAGCCAGTGTGTGTCCACCATAAAGCCCAGCAACCCTGGGCCAATAAGATACTTGAAGGACAGTGTCCAGTTGCCTAGCTTTGGATACCTGAAATAGTTATCTTGAGCAAAAGTTAAGTACAAAAACCAATCAACCTGCCAAACATGGACTGAGAACTGCTATACTCAATGTAGGTTCGCTGACATGGTGCAGCTTGGAAGTATGTATCATGATGGCAATTAGGAGACTGTTCATCCTATTTAACCATGAGACAAGATCAAAGGGCAGCGCAGCAAAGCCACTTGACTTGTGATCCAGAGTCTACTATGGAGGAGGAGGACAGACTAGAAATGTTGTGGTAGTTATGGTGAGAAGACAGTGAAGGATATCATCAAAATTAGTGGCAGACTGTTCTAGGAATAGCTCAAGGCTCTAGCACTTAAGGAAGAAGAGAAATTATGTGGAGTTGACAAAGAATAGCTGCATCTCAAAACAGCACGTGTGGGAACTACAACAGGTATAGAAATAAAGTACATAAGGAAAGCTGGTGATGGAATGCAGAAGTCCAGGAAGTCATCAAAGGAAAGAACGAGGTCAAGAAAAGAGTGTTGATTGTAGATAAAAAAGGCAGACCAGGCTAAGAAGGAATACTGGTTTGTTATCAAAGAGGCTAAAAGAGGAGCTGCAGTAGCAAACAACAAGGCATCAGAGGCATTCTGGGAAGAAACTAGGTAGATGGCAGAAAGAAACAGTTCAGGTTGCAAAAAAAAGACAGAAAGGTAAAGAAGACATTCAGACACCCTTCTTAAGGGGTGCCAGAAACAACCTGCTTACCAATCTACAGGCCATCAAAGGCAGATGGAAGAGTACTTCCAGAAGTTTATGAATGAAGAAAACTCCTCAGAAGTTGTACTGCCCCAGACACAGTCTACGGTGAAAAAAGAGAAAGAGCACACTCTAGAAGAAGTATGAACAGCACTAAGGAAGGTTAAATCGGGGAAAACAGCAGGCTCAGATATGATCACTGCAGATATGATCAAGATGTTGGGTGAGATAAGGAAGAAACAGTTCCTGAGGGTACTCATAGCAGTGGGGGGAGGGTATCCCTGATGAAAAGAGAAAAAAAACACTAGTACTAGTATTCAAGAACAAAGGGGACAGCCTCAGTTGTTGGCAAAGCAGAAGTATCAAACTCCTCTTGAACTAAATGAAAGTTGAGTAGTAGAAAATAAGATGTGAGAAGAGCAGCTCAGATTCTAATCAGGATGCAGTACAACTGGCCCAATGTTACCAGTGAAGCAGATAGTTGAGTAGAAGCTAGAGATATAAGGTAGTCTGAATGGGCATTCCTAGACTTAGAAAAACATATGACATGGTCCCAAGAAAACTGATTTGCTCAGACCTGTGGAGATTTGAAATCCCAGAAACATTGGTAGAATTTAGTGCAGGCTATGTAGAATGACCAATGACTTAAGTATGAACAGTGTGGTCTAACAAAGGAATTCCCAGTGGTGCTAACTATGTACCTGGGTTTAGCTTTGAGCCCATTGCTGTTCATACTGCTGATGGACAACATTAGCAAGCAGGTAATCAACAATGTTGCTGCAGGCAAATGATGTAACATTCTAAACAGGGTCTGAGTAAGAACATCAGCAAAGTATAGGGGAATGGAATGCAAAACTAAAGTCACATGGGATAAAACTGAGGCTAGATAAGACAGCTGCAATGGAAGCAAGTGGGGGAAACCAAAAGCCGTGGGTTGAGATAAAAGGCAAAATAGTGAAACAAGATAACAGCTTCAAGTGTCTGGCAGAGGTGGTTGAGGTGAAGGGAAGTCTAAATGACGAGGCAAAGATAGAATCAGAGGGTCTTCTACCAAATGGCATAGAGTGTCAGGGGTTATGCATGACATAACAATGACAAAGAAGCTGAAAAGTAAGTTATGCAAAAGAGTAGTGTGGCCAGAGCTGCTGTATGATACAGAAACATGGGCAGTGAAGGCAGAGCAGTTGAGGATACTAAAGGTGATGGAAATGAAGTGCCTTAGATAGGTGGTAGGATGCATGCTGTTGGACCTACAAAGAAATGAGGACATCAGAGAAGACACCAAAGTATCTCCAATTGCAGAGAAGATCATATAGAGCATATTAAGGTGGTTTGGGCACATGTACAGAATAGCAAAAGACAATCTGTTGTAGAAGATTTGAAACAGGTTGGAAGAAGGCAAGAGGAAATGAGGGTGTCCAGCAAAGATGTGGATGGATTCTATGAGAGAAGGTCTGAAACAGTCATGCTTGACTGTGAAAGAATTTAGGAAAGTGACATTGAATTGAGAGAGATGCTGATAGCTGACACAACACCCTGACCCCATGTAGAAAGTGGAAAAAAGGGGGTTGATTATGATGATGATGATATGAGGTGTACACAATAAGGATGTATTATTTTATGTGAGATGCAAATTGTGTGAGGGCAAAAATAATGCAATTCCTTGCACACAGTTATACAAATAATAAGATGACTTTGCCAGGTAGGTACAGTATGTAGCTTCTCAGAGGTACAAGTTGAAATAAAGTGCTAGAAATTATTTCTTGAGGCACATCCAGTCTATATGTGCCTTTGGAAGAGGTAGAAGCAGCTTGTATGTGAAAACAGTTGATTATCACTCTGTGTTGTCACAGGAAGTGTGTGTGTGTGTGTGTGTGTGTGTGTGTGTGTGTGTGTGTGTGTGTGTGTGTGTGTGTGTGTGTGTGTGTGTGTGCCTACATGCGTATACCTGTGCAAGAAACCAACTTAAAAAAACAAAAAAAATCATTAAACTTGATTACAGTCTAACATCAAAAGTGTACCCATTCAAAATGTAGTTATTCTTACTGGGAAGGAGGCAGTCTGTTTATGAAAGCAAATGAATATTAAACTGGCTTTTCAGAGGCATGTGTGTATGTGTGTGTGTGTGTGTGTGTGTGTGTGTGTGTGTGTGTGTGTGTGTGTGTGTGTGTGTGTGTGTGTGTGTGTCTACTTATTTAATGTAAAAAAAGGGAAACTTTTTCACTAAATAATTCCACAGTTACTCAGAAAATGATAAAGTTGTGGGGGCCAGCATTTAAATCCATGTGGGTGCAATACAACCATTACTTGAATTGTATACCTGAGCATTACATTTAAATGAAGTTTATATATTCCATGTTAAGCAAAGGCAGGCATAGCCATTTTATGATTTACAAGTATTTAAGGGCAGATTGACTGTCATAGAAGCATTGTATACCCAGATATCAGAATAAAACTTCTTGAAAGATGTACTAAGGAGTGTCAAAGGGTGAATGAGATATTGTTTCACATAGATATTGAATGTAGGGTTTCACAAACATTTGGCAATGACAATCTGGTATAGCACATTGCATTCAGTTTGTATTATAGAAGCGAATATGACCTGTTATCCAGAGAGGTTGATGTGTTCACAGTACATCTGTTATGAATGAACATTATATCAAATTAAAATAATAATTTATTATTATAATAATAATATTATTACTATATTTTTTCCTACTGAATAGGAAAGTTGTCTAACACTGGATTTATGTTTACCCCATGAGCTCTACATTTAGAAACCTATATTGTTATGCACCTTTCCTGAATATCCTAAATTTTTCACCTCTCTTCATCTTCCATATCTATTATTTTCACTCTTTTATTTTTATTTATGTTTGTTTATTTATTTATTTATTTTAAGAATGAGAGTCTTTAGCATTTTATATGTCAGTAATATTGTCCGATTGTGAAATTTAGATCTTTTTATAATTTTTTTTTGTGTTGTATATCCAACTTGGACTTTAGGAATGTGTCACTGCCTTCTAAATAATTTTTTCTCCTATTATTGTTTTGTTTTTTTAAAAAAATGTAATTTCTCATGTTTTCTAAGATGCTATGTATATAATTGTAGTGTCTGAAAAGTGTACTGTATCTGCAGTTGCAACTAACTGTTTGATGTGTAGCGTTTCTCCCCGGGCCTCTACTGAAAATGGACATATATCCAGTTAGACTAGCCCAGTCAACAAATGTAAAATAAAATAAAATAAATAAATAAATTACTTTATCCTCCCTACATAATTAGCGACTTTTGTTTCTATTCCCCTTTCTTCCAGTTCCACTTATGCCTCTGGCACTTCTTCTAGTTGACATATGTACACAACCCTTGGATCACCCAGTTGCTTCTGCAAGGCAGAACCCAAAAGTGAACTTAGCATTTTGTGGGCCTATTGACTTCTTTGAGAGTAAGTATAATGTGGCACATTTGTAATGTCTGGGGAATGAGGGACTCCCTTGGGGGGGGGGGTGCATGGCAGTAGAAGCCATTAATTATGTTATGACTGGTCAAAAGTCCCTACATCTACCACCTTGCCCAGTGTGCTGACATCAGTTTTGTTCAACTGTAGCATTATTTGAGGATGCAGCCATCTCAACCCTTGGAACAGACCCTGTTTTAGCCCTCATACATGTCCAGCTTGGTGGTTTATCTCACTATGAACTCTGTTATCTGCCATTACTGCAAAGCATGTTCCACCTCATGTAGGCATACCAAATGTCCCTACTTGTGAAATCAAGCACCCAAACCACTAATCAAACTCAGGTCACATAGGCTATAAGCAGAGATCTGTCTATCTATGCTACCAATGGGAGTCATCTTCTCAATATTATCCACTTTTTGCAGTTACTCAAGAAAGTCATCCTGACTCTTTATACTCTAGTTACAGCACTTGATTGTTTTGTTGTGAAGACAAAACTAGATTTCTTGATGTAACCGTCTTCAGAAGTTCTTTTTTTTTCTATGATTTTCTGTTATTCTACAGCAACCAAAAGAAAACTGCCAAATGTTAACATTTTCTCTGTAATCCTCATCAAGGACTTAGCTTTACTTTTACTATATGTGCGGAGGAGAAGACATTAATTTCAGTTACTAAACAGTGTGCTCTATTATTCATTTGCCTCACAATAAAGATATGCATTTGACATTCTTTCTAGCTGATAAATTTACTGTTTACCTGAGTCTTATCATCAGTGTGTTCACATAAAAGAATAACAAATTACATTTCTTAGAAAAGTGATCTTTTTTAATGTTATAGAAAAATGCATATTTTTTAGCACAGGTAGACATATACACTTTTGAAACTATACTGTCTCATTGTCTTTAATGCTTTTTGCTCTTGTAGTTTCTTGTATCATCGTGACTATCTAGACATCTTTAACTGAAAATTTTATAAGAAATTATGAAGTGATGTCGAAATAATGATGTTTGCACCCAAGGTTAATTATTGTCAGAGTGGCTACTTGCAGCACTGACAGGTTTAATTAAAATGTATAGCTATCAGTTATTATAAATGGAACAAATGCAAGATCTCAGTAGCATAAATATTAAACTTTGTAGGGAAATGAAGCCTAAAATGAACATGCATGATTGTATAGAAGTGTATTATTTTATTATTTTAAATGTTGTGGCATAAAAATTATTTAATCATTAAAATTAATCCTAGGCCTTCTCCTTTTCCCTTTTTCACTAGGAGCAGAATCTGAACTTGTTTACATCTACCTGCCTCAGCATCATTCCCTAAAACTGTCTTGATAATATCATTTGCCATTAGGGTGATACAATCTTTCATATTCACAGCCCAAAAATCAGTGGCGGCTGGTGACTTCAAATCAAAGGGGGGCTGCAGGAGACATATGAATGGGTGGGGTCAATGGGAATGAGTGTGCCCAACTAGAAAGTGGAGGAGCTATGCTCAAAACCACAAAAACTTTAATTAAATACGCTGCCCTGGGTGCCAAACCATCATTATGGAAGTCCAATCAAGACAAAATGAAGTGTAGAAGAAAAAAAACTATTTCAATCCATTGGCTGGATGACAGCTTACTTAATATCTAGATGGAAACAAAAAGGGTGTGAGGCATGAAAAAATAAATTACTTTTTAAATACATTACTGGAATGCCAGTCAAAATCAAGTATAAGAAAAACAAGCAGCACTTAACTCAAATCACTTCTCCTTGCACTCCAGTTCTAATTATAATTTATATTCAGCTTTATTAAAGTACCAAGTAACATGCTGAACGTAGCAATCTCTCTGATACCCCCACTTGTAAAAATGTTTCTTATCCAAAAAAGACCTGCTGCCTGACAACTGTCTACTTGTTTCATGGGGAAAACTTGATCAAAGTAAAAAATAAAAAGCAAACAAGAAACAAGCTCAACATATATTGCTTAAAGGATTACTGCACAGGATATGGACCACACATGATAGATTGGCATTCTGTTTAGTTTGCAGGTAAAGCCTGTAATGAGCTTAACATAATCTAATCCTGGCCTTTATTACAAATACTGTCATATGCATTTCAATATCCAAGGCTTATACATTATCTAGTTATGTAAGTATTCTCTGCATGGCAACAACAGAAAGGCTTTCAATGTTGGCAATACTGCTTATTAAAACGTACTTGCATCTTACAATATCAGACAAGCTTACCTGATGGTCATTAAAGCACTGCTACTTAAACACAGAGCAAAAGGCACTTTCTAAATAATAATAAGCATATATCAACAGTATAAAAATGACAGAAACCAGAACAGTCTGCAAAATCAATGACAGATGAAAAGCCACTGTAGTACTTGTGTTTACCTTGGATGTGGGGGGGAATAGTCTGCACATTTACACTGCATAACTGCTCCTTGCCTTGCTTGGACACATCCAGAGTCACTACATGGGGGAATGGGGTGCAACAAGTTTGTCACAATTTGAAATGTCTCTGGCTGACTGCGATGGCCCTGACACATTTGTCATACCTCTCAACCACAGAGCAAGAAATCTGGACAAAGCCATACATAGAAGTGGGACAAAGGCACAAAAATAAGGACAATTTTTAAATATTGCTCTTATAAACTTAGAAAGATAATAGAATAGTAGGTCTTGCATTAGTATGAATTTTCTGAAAGGTACAAAATCTGAAACTCAAATGTCTTTCATTATTTTCTAACTTCAGTCTTTAATGATTTGTCACTAATTTGACATAAAAACACAATTTTATGAAAAATGGACAAAAAAATGTGATGCAAAAATCTAAAACAGCCACACAATACAGCTGGGAACCTGTCAAAGAAGGGACACTTTTTTAATATTAGTACTGCTAACTTGAGCAGCTGACAAAATAAAAGAATCTACATGCATTTCTGAAATAAAAGTAATCTATAACTGATTATTAAAGTTATTTATTAATTGTAAACCCTCCATGTTTTCTTCCAAAATTGTCATTTTGCAGAGGGATTATTAGAGGAAGAGCAACATTTTGAGCCAAAATTGGGGACAGTTGAGAGGTTTGGATATGCCTAATTCTATAAAGCAATTTTATTTGCACGTACCTCTCAATCTATTAATGCAGGAAATCTGGACGAGGCCAAATATATTGGGGGAACATACAAACACTTCTAAAAATTGCTCTTGTATAAACTTAAGACAGTTGATAGAATAACAGGTCTTGCTTTAGCATGCATTTTTCTGAAGGTTATGACGTAAAACTCAATGTCTGTCATTTAGTGACTTCATTCCTAAATGATTTGCAGAAAACCACACATTTTATGAGGAACAAACCAAAAATAAGAAGCAAATATCTATTCATTCTGCAAAAATATGGACAGCTGAGAGGTATAGTTCAACCAGGGCTATTTGAGTTTGCTGCCCTTCCCCTCTCAAAATCATGGTCTATTGCAGCCTCCCCCCTGCAACCATTTCAGTGTCCCATTCCTTGGTTATTTTGCCCCATTTACCATAAAACTGTAATGTGCATACTGCTTTACTTCTGTGATGATTTGGATTTCATTTGAAATTTATTTTGCATTTTTACACACAAACCCCAATAGATATCTGCTAAACAAAGCAATGCAGTCTCAAAATGAAAACATACTTAGCATTAAAACTTCTCTGCCCTTGAAACTTACATGCTTTGAAACAGCATTGAAACCCACATTCAAAGAAAATACATTTTGCCAGTGGCAGATAAAGATTAACTTTGGGCTGTTTTCAAATCATAGGCCCTTTTTGGGCTGTTTTCAAATCATAGGCCCCTTGAACACGAAACATACACATGCTCTTTGATACACCTTCCCGATTGTATTAAATTGTATTCCTTGTACAATACAGTACAGTTGTTAGGGGCATTTTAAATGTATTGTTTTGAACATTAGTAAACAATGAATCAAAGTGCATGCACCAATGACAAAACTACCCAATTCAGAACATTTCCATCATAAAAGTCTACTCAACCTTCTACAGTCCACCAGTATCAGTAAATATGCACAATCTCTGAAGTGTAAAAGTCATCTAAATAATTCCACATTAAAGAAATCTGTAACAATGAAGAGGCTGCTGCTAGCAAACAACTTTATATGTCATTGTTTATTCATCTACAAATAAAGTGCCTGTTGCCCTTGAGGAATAAATTGCCTATGTTGCATGCATTAAAAAAAATGATAAGCTAGTAATATCGCAATAGGGACTGTATGGCAAACTGATAACAGGTTCATAGTTACTACTGTAGGTATCTTTGCCAAAAAGGACTGCAGCAACCACCCACTTTACAGCACAGTACAGTATCAGCAATGCATCTGTCTACTGTGGGAGTAGAACCCACATCCTTCTGCATCAAAAGCAAGTAAACTACCTGCTGTGCTATTAACAATGCAAGCAGACTCACAATAAGCAGCACTAAAGTTTTTCTCCCCTGCAGCTCTCAGCTCCTTGTAAAATCTACTCGATACACAGTTGTATCTCTGAACTTTGCAGCACAAGAAATCTGGAAAAAGCCGAAATTTATTGGGGGATGGGCAAAAGCCCAGAAAACAGGGACACATTTTAAACATTGCTTGTACAATGTTGGAAAGTTGCTAGAATAAAATGCTGTGTTACCACCATACATTTTACTGCCATGTCTTTAATCCAGAGGACCCTGTGCAAAACAGTCAGAGAAACATACCACTATGCCAAATCAGCTGTTTTGCGAAATAGAGGAAGACAAACTTAAATGGCTACCATTTAGTGAATTCAGGTCTCACCATAGCTGTCAACTTCTTGGCAAAAAACACCTGAACAAAGCCAATAATGGGGGAATACAGCCCCCAAACATATTCAGTGAATTCAGTTCTCACCATAGCTCTCAACCTCTTAGCAAAAAACATGTGGACAAAGATAGTAATGAGGGGGAATACAGCCCCCAAACATTCAATGAGTTCAGTTCTCACCATAGATAGCTCTCAGCCTTAGCACAAAATACATGGACAAAGCCAATAATGGGGGAATACAGTCCCAAAAATAGGGACAAATTTAAAATATCCATGTCATAAACTTAGACATCTGCTAGAATAAACAGTTTTGTGTTACCATGTACTTTCTGAAGAATATGAAGTCTGAAATTCAAATGCCTGTTATTTTTAAACATTTAACCAGGACACTAGTCTGACTTGGAACAAAAGACAATTTTCAGCAGAGCAGGGAGAGACTCCACACACATTTTTGTAAGATATGCAGACTCCACACAGAAGGCACCCCAGCCAAGAATCAAACCAGAGAACCTGTAGCTGTCAGGCAGCAATGCTACCAGTGCACCACTGCACTACAGGCTTTGCAAGGAAAAATGTAGATACAGAAACCACAGATTTTATGAGGAACAGAAAAAATATGAGGCAAAAATCTGCAATTTTTTTTTAGAAATGATGGTGGATAGGGAATTCAGGTCCTTGCCACCTGCATCCAAGGTACAGGGTTCAAGCCTGAGTATCTCTACCCACCACCATTTGTTCTCTCTAGCCACCAGTACATAGCAACTGGGCATTACACACACACACCTTTGTCCATATCATGAAGCCTTCACCTATCCATTTCATGAACAGGACATAATCCATGTGTACAAAGCCCATCCAGCCAGCCACCATTTGTTCAGCAGTATAATCCACTCATGAAGCCTGCGCAGCAAAATCCCCATGAGAGCTCTCAGCTCACCTCTCATTGGTTCTGCCTGCAGGGGAAGCAGTCCGGTGCTCCTCTGTTCTGTGAGGTTGTCACTGCACAGATTCCTGGGTATCTCACAACACAAATTGCTGGGTACCTCTTTGTCTGCATCCGAACTGCTGATAAAGGCAGTCTGAGTTCCCCAATGTGTCTGCACATGTGCAGTGGAGTCGGGACTCATGATTTTTTTGTTTCACAGATTTTATTTCTTTTGTTTTTTCTGGGTGGGAGGGCTGCAGTTTGGCAGTCTGATAGCACAAGCTGCCCCTGCCAAAAATAGTGGTTTGCAACAATTTTCTGAAGGAGGGTATAGGTTAAACAGTTATTGTGGTTCAGGTATTTCTGAGTGTTAATCTTGAATACTTTCTTGTGGGTTACATTTTCTGTAGACCAGAGCAATTTCTTTCAAATCATTATACTGAGTTAATGAAAAGCTTTTTATTTCTTATATGAATAATTGAGGGGACTCATAAATATATACACAAGGTGTACTCTATTTGTACACCTTGAGGTAACTTTTTTAAATTCATGAACAACCCTACCACAATGCTTTTGATGTCTGTTCACTAAGAAAGGTTATATAAAGTGCACACATAGTGTACATTTTGTAGTAATCTTTAATAATCCTCCCAAGGTTTTTATTGAGTGAGTGGATTCTAACTTCCTGCTGGGTTTATATCACATTTAGAATTATATAGTTGTTGTCTGCATGTGTCATGAATGGGAGTTAAAATAAGGCAACGGGTTATTTTCCCACATCATGCAGATGGATTGATACACTACAGTATAATGTACTGTGGAGTTGTAATCCTAAGTGTGTCAAGCTTTGGACGAAATGTTAAACAGAGGTACTATCTGCTTTAATTGGTTGTAGTTTAAGTGGCTGCAAAAGATCTCATGGCACCTATTGAAAAGAATATGAGTCCTTTATTAATATACAAAAATAACTCTTATTTATAAAATATTTTCATAATTACAATTATTTTAAAATGTACAAATATATAGATATACAAATATATTTACATATATTAATAATTTCCTTGCAATCATGCAAAATTTCCATCCATATTGGACCACCACTCATTTTTCCATAACCACCATCTGATTTTACTTAATATTGTTTCTAAAATCTATTTACTATTAAACATAATTTCATTTATTCTTTCAATCCATATAACCCATATGACATGAAATAGCTTTTTATCTATTATTTTAACATTTATTTGACTGATATTCTTATAATATCAATATTTAATCATATCCATGTTTATTTTGTCCACTTCTTTTATATCTTTTAGCTATCTTCTTTACAGTTTTCCCATAACTTTTTTCTTGTATACATTTCAAAAGCACATGCTCAATAGTTTCTTCTTCTTGATAATGTAAACATATGCTATCACTTTTCTTTCTATATGGCATATTTCCTTTTACTGGTAATTTATCTATCACCAGTCTCAACAAAAAATCTTGAAATTCTACTTTATGATTACACCATTTGCTTATTTTTATAGCCTTATTTTTTTTTTCATTTGTTAGATCATCCAGTGGTTTTATATAGTAATGTTTATCATTACAATCTTATAATGTGATTTTCTTTCTTTTTCAATATCATCAATTTAAAAATTTTCCAAAGTATAGTAGGAACTGTATAACCAGCAACTCCAAACTGAAAACAAATGGTCCAGGCACACTGAAGACAGCAGAGAATAAATTTATTAAAACATTTAATATACAAGCGCTTTCACCCTGGCCAAGTGCAAGGTTTTTTCAAGTAATAAAAAAAAAACTAAAGTTCTTCCAATGAAATACCCTTTAACCTCTAAAAAAGCCACCAATTCTTTAAAGAAGCAAGGTTTTTAAGAAACCAAAATATTTAAAGAGACCAAAGTAACCAAAGTGTTTAAAAAGAAATACCCTCCCCCTTAGTTACAACAATGCATACTGTAATTAGATAATTTTTTTTACATTGTCCATTTTATATCATTTCTATTGTTCAAAATACATTGTAAATATATCTTGTTGTACAATGCATGTAAATCTTAAACCAAAGTATAATTTCTTTGCTCTTTTTACCAAATATGGTTTTATGGATATGTGGTCATTAAGACCTGGGGGGGGGTTAGTTCCATTTAGTTTTAACTGCCAGTATGTCGCAATGCAACTCAACTAATTTTCCCAATCTCCTCCTTTGGGGTTCATTGGAACATGTTCTAAAATTCCAAATATAAACCCTGTGTGACCAGGTTCAGCATGAAGGTGTCTATATAATGCATTATTTGAAATTTTCTTGCTAATATTATAAGCATGTTCATATATACGTTTGCTTAATGTCCTCTCAGATTTTCCAGCATAGAAAGTAGGACAATCTCTACACACTGCCAGGTATACTATACCTTTCATCATACAGTTTCCCTTCCTAAAGTTGATAACACTGTTTAAGACATTGTTCAATACTATTTGTTCCTTGTCTGTAATGTACTACAATATCCACATCTTTCACACATTTTTGTTCCTACAGCAACATGATTACCCACATTATTTTTATTTTTCTCAAAAAGTTTCTTTAAATTCATTCCTGTTTTGAAGACAAATTGAGGGGCCTCACCCAATTTATGTACAATCTCTTAGTTAAATTTCGGCATTTTCCAGTTGTTCTCCACTATACTTTTTATTTCTTTTGAACTACTATTGTATTGAATCACTAATGCCCTGCCAAAACTTTGTTCTGCAGCATGGTGCCTTTCAGGATTATATTGAGTTTCCCTTAACAAATGGGTGTATTTCACACCCGATCCTTCCACCACTTCCTTGGCCACTTTCTCAATTAAATTATTTGGGTAGCCTCTAGCCCCGAAGAAGCTTGATATCAGTTCAATTTCACAAATAAAGTCTTGTTTCTCTGAGGTCATTCTGGCAGCCCCAACCATCTGACCTTTAACTATACTCCTTTTCTGTTTCCATGGGTGTGCACTACTATATGGTAAATATGAATTACTAACTGAATCTTTATGATAGATAATTGATTTTAAACGTCCATCAACTTTCTCTAACCTTACATCTAGATAATCTATCTTGTTGTAATCAAATTAATATGTAAACTCCAGAAAGCCAGTGGTGGAGTTCAAGTACTCAATAAAGGATGTAGGAATTTCCTTGGACCCATCCCAAATTACAAATATGTCATCCAAAAAACGATGATATAACTTAATGTATTTCCAGTAAACAGAACCAAACACGTAAGTAGTCACCCACTTTAGGAAAACCAAATTAGCGTATATGGGGGCACATGCTGCCCCCATAGCTTCACCTTTAATTTGTCTGAAGGTCTCCCCCTCAAAGTAAATTAAATTGTTCTCCAGGACTATTCTCAAAAGCTCCAAGAACACAACTACATCCACTCTTAAACAGGGTTTTTTTTCATTCAGCAGTGCATAGAACATTTCCAAACCTTCTTCAACTGGTATGCATGAAAATAAATCTACCACATCAATGGTTAGGAAACAAATTCCCTCCCCATATATTTCTGATTTTAAACTATGTAGGAAATCCCAAGAGTCCCTTAAAAGATGTTCGTGATCTTTCATTAAATGTTTCAGAGAATGGTCTAGGAAGGTGGCTATGGGCATGTTTTTGACTGTTCCCCAGAACCAATAGGTCTATAAGATGGGTTGATAGTACTCTTATGGATCTTGGGGATAACAAAGAATGAAGCAATTCTTGGTTTCTTCATCTGCAGTATCCCCCCCCCCCACCCCACCCTCTGATCTAACCTGTTTTCCAACATTAATTCCTCTTTTGCTAAGTCCAGCTTCCTATATGAAATGTTAATCTCATTTGTGGATACTGGTACGTATGTACTAATGCCTTTCAACATTTCAAACATCTTACTTGAGTAGTCAATGGGGCTGACTATAACCATTCCTCCCCCTATATATGGTCTCATAATACGAATTTCTTTATCCATCACTAACTCTTCCAAAATGTCTTTTTCTTTAACAGATAAATTAGATTTATATCCATATTTTTTTTCCTTTTATTACTGTTGTTACTTAAAGCATAGAGGTCATATATGCATACTGCTTCAAAAACTTGTAATGCCGGGTGAAGAGGTGGGTTGTAGGTACTAGCTTGCATAAAATTATATATATCTCCGATGTTGTTATCTATCTAATGTTGTTGAAATGCAAAATTTAACTTTCTAACAAACTGTTTTTCTTCTATAAGTGTATCACAAGCATCAAGCCCTTAGTTGGTACAAATTTGAAGCCCTTTTCAAACAGTTGAAAGTGTTCCAATTTCATTTCTAACCCACTTAGGTTAAATATCTTGAAACCGTTATATGACAAAGTTATACCATCATTACTCATTGTTATACATTCCCTTTCTTTTTGGTCTTCCCTTGATTTTTTCCTTTCCCTTTCCCTGTTGAAAAATCCTGTTCATTTGTCTCCTCTTCATCGCCCCCACCTGAGTGTGTAATATAATCTAGGCCTACTTTAGGGTCTAATGGATTCGGAGTTTTAGTTCAAAAACTAAATCATTAGTGTTGTTACTTTCCTGTGCTACCCTCCATTACTTCAATGTTCACTGGCCCCTCACTTTGATTTTTATTCAAGCTGTTTACTTTATTAATGTTCAGGGTTTCATGCACATTATTTTTTCTTATTTTCTACCTTTCTTTTAGAAAATGTTATCATTATAGACATCATTTTAAATCCACACTCATCAAAAATGTCATTAAATGCATTAATCATTTCATTGTCATATAAAAAAACTGCGTATTTACAAACATGAAGTCCCTCTGGCACAATTTGCTTATTTAAACATTCTTCAAGGTATAAAATATCTAAATTCACATTTTTAATTCTAAATAATTTATTCTCTAAGTCTTTAATTCCTTCCTTTAAGGAAGCCATAGCTACAGAGCGGTCATGGTAAACATTATCATTAATCCGTTCAGCATTTTCATAAAATAAGTATTTTTGTATTGCTATATGAGTAAATCCAGTCATTTAAGTTCACATTCTGCAGGGCTATTGTCTCTGTTGGTTCATTACAATAAACTGGAGCATTTGAAGTAGAAAAAGACCTGTAATAAATGTAATGTAAATGCCTGTTATTTTTAAACATTTAACCAGGACACTAGTCTGACTTGGAACAAAAGACAATTTTCAGCAGAGCAGGGAGAGACTCCACACACATTTTTGTAAGATATGCAGACTCCACACAGAAGGCACCCCAGCCAAGAATCAAACCAGAGAACCTGTAGCTGTCAGGCAGCAATGCTACCAGTGCACCACTGCACTACAGACTTTGCAAGGAAAAATGTAGATACAGAAACCACAGATTTTATGAGGAACAGAAAAAATATGAGGCAAAAATCTGCAATTTTTTTTTAGAAATGATGGTGGATAGGGAATTCAGGTCCTTGCCACCTGCATCCAAGGTACAGGGTTCAAGCCTGAGTATCTCTACCCACCACCATTTGTTCTCTCTAGCCACCAGTACATAGCAACTGGGCATTACACACACACACCTTTGTCCATATCATGAAGCCTTCACCTATCCATTTCATGAACAGAACATAATCCATGTGTACAAAGCCCATCCAGCCAGCCACCATTTGTTCAGCAGTATAATCCACTCATGAAGCCTGCGCAGCAAAATCCCCATGAGAGCTCTCAGCTCACCTCTCATTGGTTCTGCCTGCAGGGGAAGCAGTCCGGTGCTCCTCTGTTCTGTGAGGTTGTCACTGCACAGATTCCTGGGTATCTCACAACACAAATTGCTGGGTACCTCTTTGTCTGCATCCGAACTGCTGATAAAGGCAGTCTGAGTTCCCCAATGTGTCTGCACATGTGCAGTGGAGTCGGGACTCATGATTTTTTTGTTTCACAGATTTTATTTCTTTTGTTTTTTCTGGGTGGGAGGGCTGCAGTTTGGCAGTCTGATAGCACAAGCTGCCCCTGCCAAAAATAGTGGTTTGCAACAATTTTCTGAAGGAGGGTATAGGTTAAACAGTTATTGTGGTTCAGGTATTTCTGAGTGTTAATCTTGAATACTTTCTTGTGGGTTACATTTTCTGTAGACCAGAGCAATTTCTTTCAAATCATTATACTGAGTTAATGAAAAGCTTTTTATTTCTTATATGAATAATTGAGGGGACTCATAAATATATACACAAGGTGTACTCTATTTGTACACCTTGAGGTAACTTTTTTAAATTCATGAACAACCCTACCACAATGCTTTTGATGTCTGTTCACTAAGAAAGGTTATATAAAGTGCACACATAGTGTACATTTTGTAGTAATCTTTAATAATCCTCCCAAGGTTTTTTCTGAGTGAGTGGATTCTAACTTCCTGCTGGGTTTATATCACATTTAGAATTATATAGTTGTTGTCTGCATGTGTCATGAATGGGAGTTAAAATAAGGCAACGGGTTATTTTCCCACATCATGCAGATGGATTGATACACTACAGTATAATGTACTGTGGAGTTGTAATCCTAAGCGTGTCAAGCTTTGGACGAAATGTTAAACAGAGGTACTATCTGCTTTAATTGGTTGTAGTTTAAGTGGCTGCAAAAGATCTCATGGCACCTATTGAAAAGAATATGAGTCCTTTATTAATATACAAAAATAACTCTTATTTATAAAATATTTTCATAATTACAATTATTTTAAAATGTACAAATATATAGATATACAAATATATTTACATATATTAATAATTTCCTTGCAATCATGCAAAATTTCCATCCATATTGGACCACCACTCATTTTTCCATAACCACCATCTGATTTTACTTAATATTGTTTCTAAAATCTATTTACTATTAAACATAATTTCATTTATTCTTTCAATCCATATAACCCATATGACATGAAATAGCTTTTTATCTATTATTTTAACATTTATTTGACTGATATTCTTATAATATCAATATTTAATCATATCCATGTTTATTTTGTCCACTTCTTTTATATCTTTTAGCTATCTTCTTTACAGTTTTCCCATAACTTTTTCTTGTATACATTTCAAAAGCACATGCTCAATAGTTTCTTCTTCTTGATAATGTAAACATATGCTATCACTTTTCTTTCTATATGGCATATTTCCTTTTACTGGTAATTTATCTATCACCAGTCTCAACAAAAAATCTTGAAATTCTACTTTATGATTACACCATTTGCTTATTTTTATAGCCTTATTTTTTTTTTCATTTGTTAGATCATCCAGTGGTTTTATATAGTAATGTTTATCATTACAATCTTATAATGTGATTTTCTTTCTTTTTCAATATCATCAATTTAAAAATTTTCCAAAGTATAGTAGGAACTGTATAACCAGCAACTCCAAACTGAAAACAAATGGTCCAGGCACACTGAAGACAGCAGAGAATAAATTTATTAAAACATTTAATATACAAGCGCTTTCACCCTGGCCAAGTGCAAGGTTTTTTCAAGTAATAAAAAAAAAACTAAAGTTCTTCCAATGAAATACCCTTTAACCTCTAAAAAAGCCACCAATTCTTTAAAGAAGCAAGGTTTTTAAGAAACCAAAATATTTAAAGAGACCAAAGTAACCAAAGTGTTTAAAAAGAAATACCCTCCCCCTTAGTTACAACAATGCATACTGTAATTAGATAATTTTTTTTACATTGTCCATTTTATATCATTTCTATTGTTCAAAATACATTGTAAATATATCTTGTTGTACAATGCATGTAAATCTTAAACCAAAGTATAATTTCTTTGCTCTTTTTACCAAATATGGTTTTATGGATATGTGGTCATTAAGACCTGGGGGGGGGGGTTAGTTCCATTTAGTTTTAACTGCCAGTATGTCGCAATGCAACTCAACTAATTTTCCCAATCTCCTCCCCTGGGGTTCATTGGAACATGTTCTAAAATTCCAAATATAAACCCTGTGTGACCAGGTTCAGCATGAAGGTGTCTATATAATGCATTATTTGAAATTTTCTTGCTAATATTATAAGCATGTTCGTATATACGTTTGCTTAATGTCCTCTCAGATTTTCCAGCATAGAAAGTAGGACAATCTCTACACACTGCCAGGTATACTATACCTTTCATCATACAGTTTCCCTTCCTAAAGTTGATAACACTGTTTAAGACATTGTTCAATACTATTTGTTCCTTGTCTGTAATGTACTACAATATCCACATCTTTCACACATTTTTGTTCCTACAGCAACATGATTACCCACATTATTTTTATTTTTCTCAAAAAGTTTCTTTAAATTCATTCCTGTTTTGAAGACAAATTGAGGGGCCTCACCCAATTTATGTACAATCTCTTAGTTAAATTTCGGCATTTTCCAGTTGTTCTCCACTATACTTTTTATTTCTTTTGAACTACTATTGTATTGAATCACTAATGCCCTGCCAAAACTTTGTTCTGCAGCATGGTGCCTTTCAGGATTATATTGAGTTTCCCTTAACAAATGGGTGTATTTCACACCCGATCCTTCCACCACTTCCTTGGCCACTTTCTCAATTAAATTATTTGGGTAGCCTCTAGCCCCGAAGAAGCTTGATATCAGTTCAATTTCACAAATAAAGTCTTGTTTCTCTGAGGTCATTCTGGCAGCCCCAACCATCTGACCTTTAACTATACTCCTTTTCTGTTTCCATGGGTGTGCACTACTATATGGTAAATATGAATTACTAACTGAATCTTTATGATAGATAATTGATTTTAAACGTCCATCAACTTTCTCTAACCTTACATCTAGATCATCTATCTTGTTGTAATCAAATTTATATGTAAACTCCAGAAAGCCAGTGGTGGAGTTCAAGTACTCAATAAAGGATGTAGGAATTTCCTTGGACCCATCCCAAATTACAAATATGTCATCCAAAAAAACGATGATATAACTTAATGTATTTCCAGTAAACAGAACCAAACACGTAAGTAGTCACCCACTTTAGGAAAACCAAATTAGCGTATATGGGGGCACATGCTGCCCCCATAGCTTCACCTTTAATTTGTCTGAAGGTCTCCCCCTCAAAGTAAATTAAATTGTTCTCCAGGACTATTCTCAAAAGCTCCAAGAACACAACTACATCCACTCTTAAACAGGGTTTTTTTTCATTCAGCAGTGCATAGAACATTTCCAAACCTTCTTCAACTGGTATGCATGAAAATAAATCTACCACATCAATGGTTAGGAAACAAATTCCCTCCCCATATATTTCTGATTTTAAACTATGTAGGAAATCCCAAGAGTCCCTTAAAAGATGTTCGTGATCTTTCATTAAATGTTTCAGAGAATGGTCTAGGAAGGTGGCTATGGGCATGTTTTCGACTGTTCCCCAGAACCAATAGGTCTATAAGATGGGTTGATAGTACTCTTATGGATCTTGGGGATAACAAAGAATGAAGCAATTCTTGGTTTCTTCATCTGCAGTATCCCGCCCCCACCCCACCATCTGATCTAACCTGTTTTCCAACATTAATTCCTCTTTTGCTAAGTCCAGCTTCCTATATGAAATGTTAATCTCATTTGTGGATACTGGTACGTATGTACTAATGCCTTTCAACATTTCAAACATCTTACTTGAGTAGTCAATGGGGCTGACTATAACCATTCCTCCCCCTATATATGGTCTCATAATACGAATTTCTTTATCCATCACTAACTCTTCCAAAATGTCTTTTTCTTTAACAGATAAATTAGATTTATATCCATATTTTTTTTCCTTTTATTACTGTTGTTACTTAAAGCATAGAGGTCATATATGCATACTGCTTCAAAAACTTGTAATGCCGGGTGAAGAGGTGGGTTGTAGGTACTAGCTTGCATAAAATTATATATATCTCCGATGTTGTTATCTATCTAATGTTGTTGAAATGCAAAATTTAACTTTCTAACAAACTGTTTTTCTTCTATAAGTGTATCACAAGCATCAAGCCCTTAGTTGGTACAAATTTGAAGCCCTTTTCAAACAGTTGAAAGTGTTCCAATTTCATTTCTAACCCACTTAGGTTAAATATCTTGAAACCGTTATATGACAAAGTTATACCATCATTACTCATTGTTATACATTCCCTTTCTTTTTGGTCTTCCCTTGATTTTTTCCTTTCCCTTTCCCTGTTGAAAAATCCTGTTCATTTGTCTCCTCTTCATCGCCCCCACCTGAGTGTGTAATATAATCTAGGCCTACTTTAGGGTCTAATGGATTCGGAGTTTTAGTTCAAAAACTAAATCATTAGTGTTGTTACTTTCCTGTGCTACCCTCCATTACTTCAATGTTCACTGGCCCCTCACTTTGATTTTTATTCAAGCTGTTTACTTTATTAATGTTCAGGGTTTCATGCACATTATTTTTTCTTATTTTCTACCTTTCTTTTAGAAAATGTTATCATTATAGACATCATTTTAAATCCACACTCATCAAAAATGTCATTAAATGCATTAATCATTTCATTGTCATATAAAAAAACTGCGTATTTACAAACATGAAGTCCCTCTGGCACAATTTGCTTATTTAAACATTCTTCAAGGTATAAAATATCTAAATTCACATTTTTAATTCTAAATAATTTATTCTCTAAGTCTTTAATTCCTTCCTTTAAGGAAGCCATAGCTACAGAGCGGTCATGGTAAACATTATCATTAATCCGTTCAGCATTTTCATAAAATAAGTATTTTTGTATTGCTATATGAGTAAATCCAGTCATTTAAGTTCACATTCTGCAGGGCTATTGTCTCTGTTGGTTCATTACAATAAACTGGAGCATTTGAAGTAGAAAAAGACCTGTAATTAAGTTAACAGTCGTCCGTTGTATATCCATATTCGATCCTATATCTCTGCTGCTGGAAATTGAGATTTCTCCCCGAGTTTCTCCGTTAATGTTGCTAAAAACCGAGACTTCTCTCCTGGTTTCTCTGTTCCTATTGCTGGTGCCCAAAAAAGTGACTAGCTTCCATAGCCATCCTGCATGGATGTGGTGAACTCACATAGTGACCAATTGCTAGTGTAGGATCTGCCTCCTCCCTTTACCATCGCAACCCGATTGGTTGCCGCCATTTGTACCTGCCCACAAGGAAATGCCTCACTAGACTGGATAAGGAACTCAACGAGGCACAAAAAGTCTGTTTTTAAACTCTGCATCTCATCATTTAAGCTGGAAATGGCCGTAAAAACCTGACGTTGCCATGTTTGAGCATTTAACAGGTCCAATTGACCTGATATCTCCTCTCTTATTTTCTCGTTGTCAGTAATTAGGTTAGCCATACTCATTACATCTTAGTCCACACCAAGAGCTGTAACCAGAGTATAGTAGGAACCATATAACCAGGAACTCCAAACTGAAAACAAACCGTTCAGGTACACTGAAGATGGCTGAGAATAAATTTATTATAAAATTTAATATACAAGCACTTTCACCCTGCCCAAGTGCAAGGATTTTTCAAGTAATAAAAAACAACTAAAGTTCTCCCATTCAAATACCCTTTAACCTCTAAAAAGGTGCCAATTCTTTGAAGAAACAAGGTTTTTAAGAAACCAAAATATTTAAAGAGGCCAAAGTAACCAAAGTGTTTAAAAAGGCATACCCTCCCCCTTAGTTACAACAATGCATACTGTAATTAGGTACATTTTTTACATTGTCCATTTTATATAATTTATATTGTTCAAAATACGTTGTAAATATATCTTGTTGTACAATGCATGTTAATCTGAAACCAAACTATAATTTCTTTGCTCATTTAACCAAATATGGTTTTATGGATATGTGGTCATTAAGACCCGGGCGGTTAGTTGCATTTAGGTTTTAACTGCCAGTATGTCTCCCTACAACTCAAGCAGTTTTCCCAATCTTCTCCCCAGGGGTCCACTGGAACATGTTCTAAAATTCCAAACATAAACCCTGTGTGACCTGGTTCAACACAAACGTGTCTATATAATGCATTAATGTCATAAAAAACAAAAGAGGCTCTCCACGACTAAAATACGGCAACACTTTATTCGAAATAAAAATATAGTAGTAAGCGCTTTCACGTTTTAAAAAACGTTTCTTCAGACTTTAACATACACATATCCTGAACCCATTTATATATACATCTACATTCTTCTTAGCCAATTACTATCAACAAGTCATCAAGCAATTAAATAGATTGATTAATCAAGCATATCATCATTAATGAGTATAAATATATCAACCAAACAAAACTGTATGTAAAAAAAAATATATATATATATATATATATATATATATATATATATATATATACTTCTCTATCTTTCATTATAAAATGATAAAAACTTGATATCATAAGCAATACATATATGGTGATCTAAAAACTGAAATATATAACTACATAAATATGGAATAAATATATAGAATATAAAACATGAATATTGTATAAAGACTTAGCTGTATAAAAATTCTTGTAAAAATGTATATAAATATAAATACCCATATCCATATATATATATATATATACATATATCATTATAATAATGTTATTCTCACATTTCTTCATAAATTCTTTAAAAACTTTATGTAAAAAACATATATATACAACAATATATACAAATATATATATATATATATATATATATATATATATATATATATATATATATATATATATATATTGGTTATATATATATATATATATATATATATATATATATATATATATATATATATATATATATATACATAACATAATATAACAATCATGCACATATGCTCATATATAACATATACACACTTACATACACACATATGCACTTTACATACTTATCATGTACATATACATATATTTCTCTGTTTGTTCTGTTTGTTCTATTGTACTCTATATGTATGAAAAACATGAACTCCATTAGTGTTTGTAAGGTTTTGCTAACAAAAATGGCTTGAGTGACACCTTCTCATTCAGACCGTGCTCTCTATGTGCCTGTAGTCTTATTATCCATCTATTTTCTCTCTCTTCTGTGTGATTCCTAATGTCACCTAACCTTTCTGTTTTCGTAACCAATTCCAGTACCATGAATTTAAAACTATGTCTAGATGCTACTGTAATCACATGCCTAGCCAAAGCATTGTTTTCATTTTCTTTGTTTATGGCATATATATGCTCTCTAACCCTTTCTCTTAAAGTCCTGTTTGTTTTGCCCACATAAAATGATGCACATAATTGGCATTGGGCTATGTAAATCAAATCTCTGGACCTACAATCAGCGTATTTATCAAAAATAAACTTCTTTCCATTATCAGGATGGATAAATTAATTTCCATTGAGCATATAACTACATTGATTACAATGTCTACATGCAAAAGTTCCCTTCCTGTGTGTATGCACTATCCCTTTCCTATTATCTTCATAACAAAGTAGTCTTTTCAAAGACTTCATATTTTTATAAGTGACATTGGGTTTATCACCCACCAAATCTCTAATTTTATCATCCACCGTTAACATCCTCCAATTATTATTTATAATTTCTTTGATCTTACTATTCTTGTTTGTGTATGGAATAACAAGCCTATTAATTTTATTCTTATTTTTATTATCAGGCTCTCTCTTACTAATCATTCGCTCACTCTTATTATGTCTGAATAAAAATGGTTTCCCTTTATTTTTCCTATGTTTAGTGTTTTCTGAGATGATGGTGTCTACATCCTGTCTATCATAACCTCTCTCTAAAAAATTCTTCTTTAACATACTCTGTTGTTCTACATATCTCTTGTCATCAGTAACTAATCTAGATACCTCAAAGCTTGACTTTTCACTATATTGGGGTATACATGCCTCAGATGCATACTATTGTGATGTAACAAGTTGTTTCTCCAGCAAGATTTTCTATATAAATCTGTGTCTATTCTTTCACCATCTTTATTTATGTATACATCTAAAAACTCTATCTGGTAGGACGAGTATGCATATTCAAATCTTAAAAAGTCTGTTGAGCCATTTAAATATGTGACAAAATCATTCAATATAATGCATTAGTTGAATTTTTCTTCCTAATATTATAAGTATGTTTGTATATACATTTGCTTAATGTCCTCTCAGATTTTCCAACATAGAAACTAGGACAATCTCTACACACTGCCAGGTATACTATACCTTTCATCATACAGTTTCCCTTCCAAAAATTGATAACATTATTTAAGCCATTGTTCAATACAATTTGTTCCTTGTCTATAATGTAAATACAATATCCACATCTTCCACACATTTTTGTTCCTACAGTCCCAGGATTACCCACATTATTTTTAGTTTTCTCAAAATGTTTCTTTAAATTCGTTCCTGTTTTGAAGACAAATTGAGGGGCCTCACCCAATTTATGTACAATCTCTTGGTTAAATTTCATCATTTTCCAGTTGTTCACCACTTCCTTAACCACTTTCTCAGTTAAATCATTTGGGTAGCCTCTAGCCCTGAAGAAGCTTGATATCAGTTCAATTTTCCAAATAAAGTCATTTTTCTCTGAGGTCATTCTGGTGCCCCTAACCATCTGACCTTCTACTATACTCGTTGTCTGTTTCCATGGGTGTGCACTACTATATAGTAGATATGAATTACTAAATGTATCTTTACGATGGATAATAGATTTTAAACGTCCATCAGCTTTCTCTAACCCTACATCTAGATAATCTAGATTGTTGTAATCAAATTTATATGCAAACTCCAGAAAGCCAGTGGTGGAGTTCAAGTACTCAATAAAGGATGTAAGAATTTCCTTGGGCCAAAAAAATGACGATATAACATATTATTTCCAGTAAACAGAACCAAACACATAAGTAGTCTCTCATTATGAAATCTCAGTTTCCACTAGAAGAGATGGAGGACTGAATATGGATGTACAATGGACTACTGATAACTTAATTGCAGGTGTTGTTTCTACTTCAAATGCTCCTGTTAATTGTAATGAACAACAACAGAGGGCATAGCCCTGCAGAATGTGAACTTAAATGACTGGATTTACTCATATAACAATAGAAAAGACTTATTTTATGAAAATGCTGAATGGATTATTGTTAATCTTTACCATGACCGCTCTGTAGCTATGGCTTCCTTAAAGGAAGGAATTAGGGACTTAGAGAATAAATTATTTAGAATTAAAATGTGAATTTAGATATTTTGTACCTTGAAGAATATTTAAATAAGTGAATTGTGCCAGAGGGACTTCGTGTTTGTAAATACCCAGATTTTTTTATATGACAATGAAATGATTAATGCATTTAATGAAATTTTTGATGTGTGGATTTAAAATTATGTCTTTAATGATAAAATTTTTTTAAATAAATTTTATTAAGGGATGCTGAGAGGTTAAACAAAATAATTAGACATGATTTATTGTTTGAATTTTATAAAGATGTTTATGAATATTTATTTACACGTGTGGATAGGAAATGTGAGGATGTTTTTAAAAGAAAACAGAAGACGTTGACTAGAGACTTAAAACAGTATACAGACAGCAAGGTATGCATATTTAAAGGTAGCTTAAGTAAAAATAATGTGCATGGTGCATTGGTTCTAGGCTATTGGCCCTAAGACCTATACAAGCCTAGCCATAACAATTCCCTGAATATTTCTTTCCACAATATTTACTTCCCTGGACCCCTCTCTAGCAGGGTGACTGACATGATCCCTGGGGTGAATTTCCTATCTCCCATCCAATCATCAAGGTTCTTTTTGAAGAGGGCCAAGGAGGTGCTCTGCTTGACATGTATGGGCAGTCTATTCCAGAGTATGGGGAGTCTCTGGGTCAGAAACCTATCCCTCCAGCATGTTTTGTTCATTGTGATGACAAGGTTTAGATCCCTGGAGCATGTGGCTCTGAGGGATTGTTTTTTTTAAGTGGAGCATGTCCAACAGCTCAGGGTTTGACATGGCCTTTTATGTTAAGCAGAGATCACCTCTGAGTAGATGGTATGCCAAAGAGTATAGCTGGAGTTTTTTTTGACGGTCAGAATATGGCATCTGCTTTAGGCCTGTGATTCTTTTAGTGAGGTATTTCTGCGGCCTTTCCAGCTGTTGCAGATGTCTTGTGAGGTACATACTAAATGGGGTGTTATACTCTATAATGGGTCTAATGAGGGATGAGTACAGTTGGACAATGACCTCCTTTTTTCTGGATGAAAAGCCCTTAGTGATGAGGTGTGCCACATAGAAGGATTTCCTGACTGTTGTGGCAATATGGTTATCGAAGTTGAGACCACTGTCCACCTGTGTCCCTAAGTTTCTCATCACACCTTCAATGTTTAGTGTACTGCCACCTATGTGGTAATTCATGGGTACATGCTTTTTTCCAAAGGGGATAACTATACATTTCTTGCCATTAAGCTTGAGCCCATGGCTCTGGCACCAGGCATCTGTTTCTGTAAGGCCCTTTTGCAGAATGTCCACATCATTTGGGAATTCAATAATGGCTCCCAATTTGCAGTCATCTGCGAACTTTGTTAGCCAGAGTCACTTAGTCCCAGGACTGACCCCTGAGATACTCCACTTGTCACTTGTCTGGAACTGGATTTGGAGTCGGCTACTTTTACAGTCTGTGTTCTTTCAGTAAGCCAGTTGGCAATGCATCGAGTGACATAGGGATTTATGCCCAGCTTATTAAGTTTATCTATGATTCCAGAGTGGGGGTTGGTATTGAAGGCCTTGGCGAGGTCCAGATAGACGGTGTGGACTGTCTTACCCTCATTCACAGCTCTGGAGACTGATTTGAAGAAGTCAATCAGGTTCAGTAGACAAGATCATCCCTTCACGAACCCAACCCAGGTGGGGTCCAGTGTTTGAAGGTTGCCAATGTCTTTTTTTATAAGTTCCACGATAATACGTTCCATGCCCTTACAGATCAGGCTTGTCAGACTATTGGGATGGTAGTTCCCGGGATCCAAGGTGGATCCCCCCTTGTGGAGTGGGATAACTGTAGCTGTGCACCACTCAGTGGGCACAAAGCCTGAGGTGAGGCTATGATTAAACATGACACTTAGGTGAGGTGCCAGTTCATTTTGTAGTTCATGTAGTACACAGCCCGGGATGTCATCTTGTCCCATGGATGCTATAATCTTAGCTTTGGAGAGTGCGTTTTCTACCTGTGTGGTCGTGATTACCAGAATTTGGCAATCGTTTTGTATTGAGATGGGCCCTTTAGGGAGTGAGAGGGGGGTGAAGTAGGCACTAAATCAATCTGCCAGGATATTAGCAATATCCTTGGGATAAGTATATTTAATGCCATTCTGTTGTAGCTCAGCCACAAAATGAAAGTTTTTAAACAGATAAAGGAGCAATGAGACTGTACAGAATGCTTTTAACTGCAAACAAATCAGTTACCTGTAAAGATTAGTTAATAACAATAAAATACAGTAAAAAGTATGCAGCAGGCAATAAAAAGTGCTATATATATAAATTGTTAGAAGAAATAATAAGTATAAATAAGCCAAAAAAAAACAGTATACTTATATATCTCAGATCAGAGTTGTAGTCACCGTCTGTCCTCCAGTCTGCTCAGTGTGTATAGATAGAAATACTCTCAAAGTTAAGGCTTAAATACCAGAAGATACAACCTTAGACAACTTAATTTTAAAAAAAGTACAAAAGAACCAGCCCCCACTAGCCAGCAGCTAATCAACACAATCCAGCCAAGAAGGTAACGAAAGGCTTCTGCTAATGCAAGATGGCCTATTCATGTGCTCTGAACAATCACTGCAAGGACAAACAGGCCCAGAGCCAGCAAATCTGAACTGGGGCAATACTAAAGCTATTAGCCTACACTCTTTAGTCAGTAAACACTACAGATATCTTTAAACAGCAGTGAGCCACAAAATGAAAGTTTTTAAACAGATAAAGAAGCAAAGAGACCCTACAGAATACTTTTAACTGCAAACAAATTAGATACCTGTGAAGATTAGTTAATAGCTATAAAATACAGTACAAAGTATGCAGCAGGCAATAAAAAGTGTTATATATTAATTGTTGGAAGCAATAATCAGTATAAATAAAAAAAAAATAGGATACTTATATATCTCAGATCAGAGTTGTAGTCAGCGCCCCTCCTTCTCTCTGCTCAGTGTGTATAGACAGAAATGCTCTCAAAGTTAGGGCTTAAATACCAGACGATACAACCTTAGACATTTTTTTTTAAAAAAAGCACAAAAGAACCAGCCCCCACTAGCCAGCAGCCAATCAACACAATCCAGCCAAGAAGGTAAAGAAAGGCTTCTGCTAATTCAAGATGGCCTGTTCATGTGCACTGAACAAGCACTGCAAAAACAAACAGATGCAGAGCCAGCAAATCTGAACTGGGACAATACTAAAGCTATTAGCCTACACACTTTAGACAGTAAAAACTACAGAAATCTTTATGACAGCAGTGAGCCACAAAATTAAAGTTTTTAAACAGATAAAGGAACAAAGAGACTCTACAGAATGCTTTTAACTGCAAACAAATCAGTTACCCATGCAGATTAGTTAATAGCAATAAAATACAGTAAAAAGTATGCAGCAGGCAATAAAAAGTTCTATACATAGTTCCTGTGTTGCCCATATCCTTATTTGGATAGGATGAAGCTTCTTTGTTCATCAGTGAGAGTGGGGAGCTCTGAGCAGCCTATCTGTCCCTTGAGGAGTGGTTCCAGCCCAGTAACTTGTAGCTTATTGGCCGTTTTGGGCCATTTCCTATCTCTTTCTAACCCCCTGCTTTAAAGCCAGCTTTAGCACGCTTTTGCGCTTGTAATTTAAAGTTTGTCCTGTTTGTTGCATTTACCTGTTGAGGCTACACACTCAAGTGTGCTAGCCTGTGTTACATATTTATTGCATTTTCCTGCTGTTTGTTGCAAAAAAGAAAAAAAAAAAATTATCATTGTTTCCCGTCTTTCCTGACCTAGAGTAGTCCAAATACAGGCTTTGCTGTATTCTGGACTTTTGGAAAGTTCCTGTGTTTCCCATTTCCTTTCTTGGATAAAGGGAGGCTTCTTTGTTCTCCAGTGGCAGTGGGGAGCTTAGAGCAGCCTATCTATCCCTGGAGGAATGTTCCCAGCACAAGAATCTGGTAGTCTATTGGCCGTTTTGGGCCAATTTCTAGCTCTTTCAAGTCCCCCTGTATAAAACCCACTTTGGCACATTTTTTGCGCTTGTTACTACTCAGCCAAGCTCCTCGTGGTCCTGCAGAGTGGTGCTAGCAGCAGAGAGGCTAAAAGAGTGACTGCTAACCTGATAAAAGTGTTTTCCTGCTACTACCTGGGCGACTGTCCGATCTAGCTAAACTGCAAGTATTTCTGCATTCTTGAACTGTTTTAAACTGTTTAAAGTTGTTTTTACACCTGCACTTTTAAAGTTTGTCCTGTTTGTTGCACTTACCTGTTGAGGCTACACACTCAAGTGTGCTAGCCTGTGTTACATATTTATTGCATTTTCCTGCTGTTTGCTGCAAAAAAAAAAAAAAAAATTATCCTTGTTTCCCGTCTTTCCTGACCTAGAGTTGTCCAAATACAGGCTTTGCTGTGTTCTGGACTTTTGGAAAGTTCCTGTGTTGCCCATTTCCTTTCTTGGATAAAGGGAGGCTTCTTTGTTCACCAGTGGCAGTGGGGAGCTTAGAGCAGCCTATCTATCCCTGGAGGAGTGTTCCCAGCACAAGAATCTGGTAGTCTATTGGCCGTTTTGGGCCAATTTCTAGCTCATTCAAGTCCCCCTGTATAAAACCCACTTTGGTGCGGTTTTTGCACTTGTTACTACTCAGCCAAGCTCCTTGTGGTCCTGCAGAGTGGTGCTAGCAGCAGAGAAGCTAAAAGAGCGACTGATAACCTGATAAAAGTGTTTTTTTTTGCTGCTACTACCTGGGCAACTGTCCGATCTAGCTAAACTGCAAGTATTTCTGCTTCTTGAACTGTTTTAAACTGTTTAAAGTTGTTTTTGCACCTGCACTTTTAAAATTTGCCCTGTTTGTTGCATTTACCTGTTGAGGCTACACACTCAAGTGCGTTAGCCTGTGTTACATATTTATTGCATTTTCCTGCTGTTTGTTGCAAAAAAAAAAAAATATCCTTGTTTCCCATCTTTCCTGACCTAGAGAAGTCCAAATACAGGCTTTGCTGTATTCTGGACTTTTGGAAAGTTCCTGTGTTGCCCATTTCCTTTCTTGGATAAAGGGAGGCTTCTTTGTTCACCAGTGGCAGTGGGGTGCTTAGAGCAGACTATCTATCCCTGGAGGAGTGTTCCCAGCACAAGAATCTGGTAGTCTATTGACCGTTTTGGGCCAATTTCTAGCTCTTTCAAGTCCCCCCTGTATAAAACCCGCTTTAGCTGCTTTGCGATTTTGCATGCAGCATCGGGCAACGCCTCTTAATTGGGTTTAAACCATTCTCGGCTCCACAAAGTCTGCTCTTCACTTTTTCCCTTAGAACTGATCTAGTTCTCATAATAAACACCCTATTCCTACTCTAAAGCCTGGCACTTGCTCACTAAAGCAATTATATAAGTCAGCACTAAAAATTAAAAGCACTACACCCTCACAAACTCCCCTTGAGTACCTTGTTCCCCAATGGCCCTTTTTTCAATTATAAAGGAATTCCCAATACTATTCTAGCATGTCCAAAGGTCAGTTGTCAATCTCCTCAACGGTCCAGCTGGTGAATCTGGGAATCTTGAGGCAATGTTACAACTGCCTCATGTACACAGACAACCCTCTCCTCCTCCCAACAAATTCCAACACATGTGAGAGATGCAACCATATAGCCAAACTGGAGGCTAAGCTCTCTCAACTCAGTACTGGCATAACCAGTCAGGAGGAGAAGGAAACCACACTCACTACAATTCCAGTCTCACATAGACCTACCACGACAGCAAACCAAACACATAAACACACAAAAACATACTCGGAGGCTCTAAATAAAAATCTGCCTAAGCAACAGAGACCTCCAAAGCAGACACCGAAGCAACCGCTACCGCAAAACAAAACACGTGCAACACATAGCTCACAAAGCCAGTGTGCAGAACAGTCACAGCCCTTAAGGCTAAACAACACACCTGATACACTTGTAATAGGTGACTCTATCGTCAGGCACACTGATGTCCCGCTCACCAGGCTGAACAAGGAGAAGGTCACGGTGAGCTGCCTGTTGGGCGCTAGGATCCGCCACATAACACAAGCACTCAGGTCACTCCAAGGCAAGTACAAATATGACTCAGTCATTGCAAATGCTGATGTGAATGACCTGAGACGTACCTCCCTGGACTACATGAAAAGAGACATAGAGGAGCTCTCTGAGCATGTAGCCCAGGCCGGTATGACCCTGACCTTGAGTAGCATCTTACCCTCACCAAGAATGATGCCACAATATGAAGACAAGATGATCAATTTCAACAATTGGCTTAAGTATTGCTGTCATTCAAAGGGGATCCAATGCCTGTCAGCCTGGGATGACATGCTCGACAAGCCACGATGCTTCGCTAGGGACAACTTGCACCTGTCACCCCTGGGCTTTCGGATATTAGCAAAGGCTCTTGCCACCCCCATAGTGCCTTTTTTAGGCAAGGCTCAAAAGACAAACCCACCTCCATAGGTATCACAAGGGATAAGAAACTAAGAGTAATGCTACTCAATGCCAGAAGTCTAAACCTCAAGATGCACGCACTCGAAACTCTCCTTAGCATGGTGAATATCGATATCTGTGCAGTAACAGAAACCTGGTTCAAGGCTCCTGAGAGCACCCCAGCACAACCAGGTTATACCTCATACCATGTTTTTCGGCCCCAAAACTTGGACCGAACCACAAAAGGAGGGGGAGTATCAATATTCGCCAAAGATACCCACACCTCCAGGTTGGTGGCACAGCACGAAGCATCAGAGACTATCCATGCGCAACTAACAGTGGGTAAAACTGCCTTCCAGTTTATAGCCTGCTACAGACCACCCTCCCAAACCCAGGAACCCCATCTGGCCTTCCTGAGAACACTGGAAAATATAAAGGTCTCTCCAAACACCATTATATTGGGAGACTTCAACTACCCAAACATAGACTGGGAGCATTACTCTAGCTCCAACACCCTAGCCCAAAGGTTCCTAGAATTTATAAACTCAAATGCTATGGAACAGCTTGTTACCACTCCCACAAGATGAGAAAACATACTGGACCTGATCATCACCAACATGGGGACTCTATGCTCCAGACCAGAAGTGTATCCCTCACTGGTAAGATCAGACCATAAACTAATCTCACTAGATATTCACATCCCGACCCCAGCCCCTGCCCAGAAAACCACAGTGAAAAACTTCTCTAAAGCAAATTTCACACTCCTCAAAACCGAGGTGGAATCCTTCAAAGCCCCCGGGCCTGTGGAAAATACGGCCCAGACCGTAGAATCCTTTATAAATGCATTCTATGAACACCTTCAGGAATGCATGGATCATGCAATCCCAAACAAAACCAAGACCCAATCCTCCAAAGGCAGGCGTCCTGTCTGGTGGACCCCAGCCATAAACAAACTATACAATAGAAGGAGGAAGCTACTACATGATAGAGCAAAATCCCAAAAATGGAAGGCATCTCTGATCAGTATTAGCAAAAAACTATGGGCACTCATAAAATCGTCTAAGGCCAGTTTCGAGAGAAAAATTGCACAGGACACTAAGGATAATCACAAGGCTTTCTTTAGTTATGTTAGAAACCTGGGTGGGAATTCCCAGATATGCTCAGAATTAGTCCAAAATGACAAAAAATACACCGAACCCACAGACATTGCCAACATCCTAGTGACAGGTTCAGTGCAAACTTCTCCCCCCCCTTCCCCACCAAAAGGTCAAATATCTATCCCAGCAGAGTGCTGCCCCCCTGACATCTCAGATGCTCAGGTAAGAGCCGACCTCTCCAAAGCAAAAAACACAGCATCAATGGGACCAGACGATGTCCCGGGCTGCGTCCTACATGAACTCCAAGAAGAACTAAACCCAAACATAAAACTACTGTTCAATCTCAGCCTTACTACTGGATATCTACCCAAAAAGTGGCGTACAGCAACAGTGGACCCTCTCCACAAAGGTGGTGCCTCAACGGATCCTGGAAACTATCGCCCCATAAGCCTGACTAGCTTGGTCTGCAAAGCTATGGAAAGGATCATCATGGACCTCATAAATAAAGATATTGGGGACCTACAGACACTGAATCCTACCCAGTTCAGCTTTGTTAAGGGCAGATCCTGCCTCTTAAACCTGGTCGATTTCTTTGAAACAGTCACCAAGGCCATTGATGAGGGGAAGGTGGTCCACACAGCCTACCTGGACAAAAGCCTTCGATACAATACCCCACTCGGGCATTATAGATAAGCTCACCAGCTTTAACATAAACCCCTATGTCACTAGTTGGATTGCAAACTGGCTCAAGGACAGAACCCACATTGTTAGAATTGCTGGAGCCATGTCAGACTCCAAACCAGTTACAAGTGGCATCCCACAAGGCTCAGTCCTGGGACCTCTCTTGTTCGGTATATATTTCTCGGAGGTACAGGCCAACACGAAAGGACTGTGGCTGACCAAGTTCGCAGATGACTGCAAACTGGGTGCCATAATCGACTCTCCAGCCGACACAAGCATCCTACAAAAGGGCCTCATAGAAACAGACAACTGGTGCCAGAGCCATGGCCTCAAGCTAAACACCAAAAAGTGTATAGTCATCCCCTTCGGCAAAAACAAAGTGCCCACAAATTATCACATAGATGGTAATCAATTAAGTACGGAAGAAGTAATTAGGGACCTGGGGACCCAAGTTGATAGCAATCTCTCATTCGACAACCATGTGGCCAAAGTGGTTAGAAAATCATTTTATATAGCCCACCTAATCATGAAGGGATTCACATCTAGATCAGGGGAGGTCATCGTGCCTCTTTATTCATCCCTCATCAGGCCCATAATTGAGTACAATGCCCCTTTTGGGATGTACCTTACCAGACACCTGCAGCAACTGGAAAGACCCCAAAAGTACCTCACCAAGAGGATCAAAGGGCTCAAACAGATGCCATATGCTGCCCGGTTAAAGAAACTCCAGCTCTACTCAGTGGCATACCACCTGCTCAGAGGCGATCTGTGCCTGACATACAAAGCTATGTCCAACCCGGAATTAATGGACATGCTGCACCTCAGAAAATCCAAATCCCATCGAGTTACGTGCTCGAGAGACTTGAACCTCAGCACTGAAATAAATAGGACATGCTGGAGGGACAGATTCATAACCCAGAGGCTCCCTTCACTCTGGAATAAAATCCCAGTCCAGGTTAGGCAGAGTCCCTCATTGACTCCCTTCAAGAGGAATCTTGATGAGTGGATGGGAGATCGTAGATTTACTCCGGGTATCACTTCTGTGTCACTGTTAGACAGATGCATAGTATACTAACCTCGAAAAAGGGTATAGCAAAATTCATTTTAAAATGGGTGGCAAAAGCCAAACACACTCTGGCTAGGCGTGTAAATGCCCTAGGGCAGATAGCCTAGTATGAACCTATGAACCTAACCTATGAACCTATATAAATTGCTAGAAGCAATAATCAGTATAAATAAGCCGAAAAAACAGGATACTTATATATCTCAGATCAGAGCTTTAGTCAATGCCCGTCCTCCACTTTGCTCAGTGTGTATAGACAGAAATGATCTCAATGTTAGGGCTTAAATACCAGAAGATACAACCTTAGACATCTTTTTTTAAAAAAAAAACACAAAAGAACCAGCCCTCAATAGTCAACAGCCAATCAACACAATCCAGCCAAGAAGGTAAAGAAAGGCTTCTGCTGATTCAAGATGGCCTGTTCATGTGCTTTGAACAATCACTGCAAGGACAAACAGGCCCAGAGCCAGCAAATCTGAACTGGGACTATACTAAAGCTATTAGCCTACACTCTTTAGACAGTAAACACTGCAGACATTTTTATTACAGCAGTGCGCCACAAAATGAAAGCTTTTAAATGGATAAAGGATCAAAGAGACTCTACAAAATGCTTTTAACTGCAAACAAATCAGTTACCTGTGCAGATTAGTTAATAGCAATAGAATATAGTAAAAAGTATGCAGCAGGAAATAAAAAGTGCTATATATAAATTGCTAATAGCAATAATCAATATAAATAAGCCAAAAAAAAGGATACTTATATATCTCAGATCAGAGTTGTAGGCAACGCCCCTCCTCTACTCTGCTCAGTGTGTATACCATGCTACAGAACAAAGTTGTGACAGGGAATTAGTGATTTAATACAACAGTAGTTCAAAAGAAATAAAAAGTATAGTGGAGAACAACTGGAAAATGCTGAAATTTAACCAAGGGATTGCACATAAATTGTGTGAGGCCCCACAATTTGTCTTCATAACAGGAACGGATTTAAAGAAACTTTTTGAGAAAAATAAAAATAATGTGGGTAATCAGGGGGCTGTAGGAACAAAAAGATGTGGAAAATGTGGATATTGTAGTTACATTATAGACAAGGAACAAATAGTATTGAACAATGGCTTAAATAGTGTTATCAGTTTTAGGAAGGGAAACTGTATGACATAAGGTATAGTATACCTGGCAGTGTGTAGAGATTGTTCTAGTTTCTATGTTGGAAAATCTGAGAGGACATTAAGCAAACGTATATACGAACATACTTATAATATTAGGAAGAAAATTTAAAATAATGCATAATATAGACACATTTGTGTTGAACGTGGTCACACAAGGTTTATGTTTGGAGTTTTAGAACATTTTCCAATGGACCCCAAAGGAGGAGATTGGGAAAATTGATTGAGTTGCAGGTAGACATACTGGCAGTTAAAACTAAATGCAACTACCCCTCCCTGGGTCTTAATGACCACATATCCATAAAACCATATTTGGTTAAAAAGAAATTATAGCTTGGTTTCAGATTTAAATGCAATGTACAACACAATATATTTACAACATATTTTGAACAATAGAAATTATATAAAATGGACAATGTAAAAAGAAATGTACCTAATTACAGTATGCATTGTTGTAACTAAGGGGAAGGGTATGTCTTTTTAACCACTTTGGTTACTTTGTTCTTTTTAAATTTTTTGGTTTCTTAAAAAACTTGTTTCTTTAAAGAATTTGTACATTTTCAGAGGTTAAAGTCTATTTAAATGGAAGAACTTTAGTTGTTTTTTATTACTTGAAAAATCCTTGCACATGGGCAGGGTGAAAGTGCTTGTATATTAAATTTTATAACAAATTTATTATAACGCAGCTGTCTTCAGTGTGCCTGGACTGTTTGTTTTCAGTTTGGAGCTCCTGGTTATATGGTTCCTACTGTACTTTGGTTAAAGTTTTTGGTATGGACTAAGGTGTACTGAGTATGAACCTATGAACCTGCTGTCTGTAACACTGCTGCCCACATACAGGAAGGATGTCTTCCATACTGGAAAGGTGAAGGGTTGGGAGGGTGGCCTAGTGGCTAAGGTGCTTGCCTTACAAACACAAGGTTAAAGGTTTGAGTCTTACAAGGTATAATTGGCTGGGATTAAAATGGCTCGCAAGGGCAGTTAGCTTAGTACTAATCTATGAACCTATGAACCTATGGCTAACCTAATTACCGACAACGAGAACATAGGAGAGGAGATATCAGGTCAATCGGACCTGTTAAATGCTCAAACACAGCAATGGCAGGTTTTTACGACCATTTCCAGCTTAAATGATGAGATACAGAGTTTAAAAACTGACATTTTGTGCCTCATTGAGTTCCTTACTCAGTCTAGTAGGGCAATTCCTTGTGGGCAGTTGCAAACTGCGGTAACCAACTGGGTTGCAATGAAGAAGGGAGGAGGCAATTCCTACTCTAGCAATTGGTCACTATGTGAGTTCACTACATCCATTCAGGATGGTTATGGAAGCCAGTCGCTTTTATCAGGCACCAACAACAGGAATGGTGAAAGCAGGAGAGAAGTCTAGTTTTTTAGAAACAGGAATGGAGAAACTCAGGGAGAAATCTTAGTTTCCAGCAGCAGAGATGGAGGACTGAATATGGATGTACAATGGACTACTGCTAACTTAATTGCAGGTGTTGTTTCTACTTCATATGCTCCTGTTAATTGTAATGAACCAACAGAGGGCATAGCCCTGCAGAATGTGAACTTACATGACTGGATTTACTAATATAACAATAAAATAGACTTATTTTATGAAAATACTGAACAGATTAATGTTAATGTTTACCATGACCGCTCTCTAGCAATGGCTTCCTTAAAGGAAGTTATTATGGACTTAGATAATAAATTATTTAGAATGAAAAATATGAATTAGATATTTTATACCTTGAAGAATGTTTAAATAAGCGGATTATGCCACAGGGACTTCATATTTTTAAATACCCAGATGTTTTTTTATATGACAATGAAATGATTAATGCATTTAATGAAATTTTTGATGAATGTGGATTTAGAATGATGTCTTTTATGATAAAATTTTCTAATTTAAAGGTAGAAATTTTATTAAGGGATGCTGAGAGGTCAAACAAAATAATTAGAAATGATTTATTGCTTGAATTTGTTAAAGATGTTTATGAACATTTATTTACACGTGTGGATAGGAAATGTGAGGATGTTTTTAAAAGAAAACAGAAGAAGTTGACTAGAGACTTAAAACAGTATAGAGACAGCAAGGTATGCATATTTAAAGGTAGCTTAATTAAACATAATGTGCATGAAACCCTGAACATTAATAAAGTAGACAGCTTGGATAAAAATCAAAGTGAGGGGCCAGTGATCATTGAAGTAATGGAGGGTAGTAACACAAGTGACCTACAGGAAAGTAACAACACTAATGATTTAGTTTTTGAACTAAAACTCTGAATCCATTAGACCCTAAAGTAGGCCTAGATTATATTGCACACTCAGGTGGGGGAGATGAAGAGGAGGCAAATGAACAGGATTTTTCAACAGGGAAAGGGAAAGGAAAAAATCAAGGGAAGACCAAAAAGAAAGGGAATGTATAACAATGAGTAATGATGGTGTAACTTTGTCATATAACGGTTTCAAGATATTTAACCTAAGTGGGTTAGAAATGAAATTGGAAATCTTTCAACTGTTTGAAAAGGGCTTTAAATTTGTATCAACTAAGGGCTTGATGTTTGTGATACACTTATAGAAGAAAAACAGTTTGTTAGAAACTTAAAATTTGCTTTAATGTTTGATCAACATCAGAGAGAGATAGATAATTGTAGGCAAGCTAGTATGTACAACCCACCTCTTCACCCAGCATTACAAGTTTTTGAAGCAGTATGCACATGTGACCTCTATGTTTTAAGTAACAACAGTAATAAAAGGAAAAAATATGGATATAAATCTAATTTAACTGTTAAAGAAAAAGACATTTTGGAAGAGTTAATGATGGATAAAGAAATTCATATTATGAGACCAGATAAAGGGGGGGGGGTTATAGTCAGCCCCATTGACTACTCAAGTAAGATGTTTGAAATGTTAAATGACATTAGTACATACATACCAGTATCCACAAATGAGATTAACATTTCATATAGGAAGGTGGACTTATCAATAGAGGAATTAATGTTGGAGAACAGGTTAGATCGGAGGGTGGGCGGATACTACAGATGAAGAAACCGAGAATTGCTTCATTCTTTGGTATCCCCAAGATTCATAAGAGTACTATCAACCCATCTTATAGACCTATTGTTTCTGGGGAACAGTCGAAAACATACCCCATAGCCACCTTCCTAGACCATTCTCTGAAACATTTAATGAAAGATCACGAACATTTTTTAAGGGACTCTTGGGATTTCCTACATAGTTTAAAATCAGAAATATATGGGGAGGGAATTTGATTCCTAACCATTGATGTGGTAGATTTATTTTCATGCATACCAGTTGAAGAAGGTTTGGAAATGTTCTATGCACTGCTGAATGAAAAAATGCCCTTCTTTAAGACTGGATGTAGATGTGTTGGTGGAGCTTATGAGAATAGTCCTGGAGAACAATTTCATTTATTTTGAGGGGGAGACCTTCAAACAAATTAAAGGTGTAGCTATGGGGCAGCATCTGCCCCCACATACGCTAATTTTGTTCTTCTAAAGTGGGAGACTACTTACGTGTTTGGTTCTGTTTACTGGAAATATATTAAGTTTTATTGTCATTTTTTGGATGACATATTTGTAATTTGGGATGGGCCCAAGGAAATTCTTACATCCTTTATTCAGTACTTGAACTCCACTACTGGCTTTCTGGACTTTACATATAAATTTTTTTACAACAAGATAGATTATCTAGATGTAGGGTTAGAGAAAGCTAATGGATGTTTAAAATCTGTTATCCATCGTAAAGATACATTTAGTAATTCATATCTACCATATAGTAGTGCACACCCATGGAAACAGAAAAGGAGTATAGTAAAAGGTCAGATGGTTTGGGCCACCAGAATTACCTCAGAAAAAAATGACTTTATTTGTGAAATTTAACTGATATCAAGCTTCTTCAGGGCTAGAGGCTACATGATTTAATTGAGATAGTAGCCAAAGAAGTTTTGGAAGGATGGGGTGTGAAATACACCACTTTGTTAGGAGACACTCAATATAATCCTGAAAGGCACCATGCTACAGAGCAAAGTTTTGGCTGGGCATTACTGATTCAATACAACAGTAGTTCAAAAGAAATAAAAAGTATAGTGGAGAACAACTGGAAGATGTTGAAATTTAACCAAAAGATTGTATATAAATTGTGTGAGGCCTTTCAATTTGTCTTCAAAACAGGAACAGATTTAAATAATCTTTTTGAGAAAAATAAGAATAATGTGGGTAATCAGGGGGCTGTAGGAACAAAAAGGTGTGGAAAATGTGGATATTGTATTTACATTATAGACAAGGAACAAATAGTATTGAACAATGGCTTAAATAGTGTTATGAATTTTAGGAAGGGAAACTGACATTAAGCAAACGTATATACGAACATACTTATAATATTACAGAGAAATATTCAAATAATGCATTATATAGACACTTTCATTTTGAATCTCATCACACAGGGTTTATGTTTCAAATTTTAGAAGATGTTCCCATGGACCTCAGGGGAGGAGATTGGGAAAATTGGTTGAGTTGCAGGGAGACATACTGGCAGTTAAAACTATATGGAACTAACCCCGCGTCTTAATGACCACATATCCATAAAACCATATTTGGTTAAAAGAGCAAAGAAAGTATAGTTTGGTTTCAGATTTGCATGCATTGTACAACAAGATATATTTACAACATATTTTGAACAACAGAAATTATATAAAATGGGCAATGTATAAAGAAATGTACCTAATTACTGTATGCATTGTTGTAACTAAGAAGGAGAGTATGTCTTTTTAAACACTTTGGCTACTTTGGTCTCTTTAAATATTTTGGTTTCATAAAAACCTTCCCCGGGATTCATGAAGCTCGGCGCAAGGCCGGTGTAAGGCCTGCGCCGGCGGTGCAGTGGATAGTCGGCGTAGTAGCGCCATATGCATAGTAATGAGTGCACGCCGCAACCACAGACACGTGTGTAGGTTATGTGAGCGAGCGCAAGTAGGATGCGTCCAGAGGCGTGGCTAAGCCGGCAGGCGATGAGCAACCTAAAGTGCTGATTTCCACAAGCCGCCCATAATAGTAATGGCACCAGCCAGGGCCCGTGCAGAATAAAACACACGCAGAGTATGCAACATAGTACCCGTCCCAACGAAACGGAGAAACAAACACAACCCACGTGTACCCGTCCAAGGAACAAAGGATACGCGTAATACCGTGTCCGTCCCGCAATGCACTGTCAGTGTGCATGCCCAGAGAAGGTGTACCGCAGCATGTCAGCACGCCGCACCGACATAGGAGTAGCGACATGGGCATGGTCACCAGGGTTACCAATTGTCCCACTTTGCTATGGACAGTCCCTCATTCGACAGTTGTGTCCCACCAGAAATCGGAAAATGGCAAATGACCCGAGATTTCCGGACAAAAAGATTCCCTCAATATACCTTTAATAGTAGCATAAAACATATATTTCGTATATGAAACACATACATGGCATAAGAAACAGAATAAGCAACCCAAATGCTATGAGAATAAGCGTATATTTTGGAAAAAAGTGAAGTTGTGTCATCTCTACTTGCTGTGGGTATGTGTTGTCCTGCAAAATCCGTGGTTTCCACAAAAGATGTCCCATTTTGGGCATTGGAAAAGGTGGCAACCGTAATGGTCACCAGCAGTAGTGAGAGTACACAGCCGGGCAGCCGTGTTGACATAACAACAAGAAGGAACCAAGATACCCTAAACACAGGCAAACATGTACATAGCAACATGTACCAAACCCAGTAACGTGCTCGTTGCATACACAGGACGGCGTATGTCTAAGCGTAATATCCAGAAGCAGAACCCATGCATGCAAATGTAATACACAATAGCCCCATTATAGCATGTAACCCCCACCCATGTACGACCGTGCACCCAACCCAGCTATCAGCCTTGCGCAGCTACACACCTACACACAATGGGCATACCTGAAATGTGGTAAGAAGTATTGACTTAGGCGGTGCCACGCGGGCAAAGATGTACCCCACATGTTAACAACCCACCTCAGGTACAGATATGCAAATGGTTGCATGTGAATGTGTTGGCAGAATGTGTACATCCCGCATGTGGTATGGACCCGCCCAAACCACATAGGCTTGCACACGCCACGGTGCACATAACTGTACACATGTGGACAAGTCGGGATGTTCAACCACCGTACCGATGATTAGCTATGCAGACATGTCAAACAGATATAGCGGAACATCTGCCTACCAAACAGGACGTCCTAACAGGGTGCCACAGGCACAGAAGGGGAAAGTGGGACATCACATGTGGAGAGTAGCATTGCCGGACGGCCAAACACCCACGGCCAAGGCAAAGGACGGAATAACATGCATATGGCCGGATGGATGTTGTTAGAAAAATATATATGGAAACACATATGAAGTGCCATTTTAGAAGCAAAATAGTATATAATGCATTGTATTCCACTTTACAATATGGCAGTAGAAATGATCTTGCATGTAATTGGCTGAAGCCTAGCTTCAGTGTGATTGAACTCTCACCCTGGCAGTAACCAGTTCAGCAGGCTTATGTCTTTCAGCATTAATTATCTGCTAGGTTATTGAAAAATAAATGTATGTACATGTATATCTTCCTCCCTTCCACTGAGGAGGATGGCCTTGTGAGCTGTATCGAAGATAGAGTACAACTCCTTACCAGAGAGACAAAGGAACATATTAAGAAATGAACTGACTATTGTATCCGAACAGTCCAGGGTCCTTGAAAGAGCAACAATTACAGGGTGCAAGGCTGTGTTA